>NC_057805.1:234542395-234760664 GCF_018294505.1 Triticum aestivum
TAATCTCTCACTGACAGGTGGGCCCAGTAGTTAATTAACTAAAAACTAATTAGTTTAATCCTCTGTTAACCCACTGTCTATGACAGGTGGGTCCCCCGTGTCAGTTTGACCAGTCAACCCGGACTGTTGACCGCTGACGTCACTCCTACGTCATGCTGACGTCATATCCCTTTTTCTGTTAATTAAATAATTCCAGAAATTCAAATAAACTTTGAAAATTCATATCTTTTAAACCGTAACTCGGATGAAAATGTTTTCTATATGAAAGTTGCTCAGAACGACGAGACGAATCCGAATACGCAGTCCGTTCATCCACCACACCTCCCTAACCTATCGAACTAGCAACTTTCCCCCTCCGGTCCGTCTGTCCGAAAGCGCGAAACATCGGGAATACCTCCCGGATGTTCCCCCCCTTCACCGGTACCTCCTACTGTCGCGTTAGGACACCCCTAGCACCGCTCATTGACATGTCACGCATCGTCATGCTTATGTTTGCATTGTATTTACTGTCTCTTCCCCCTCTTCTCTCCGGTAGACTACGAGACCGACACTGCTGCTGCCCAGTTCGACTACGGAGTCGACGACCCCTCCTACTTGCCAGAGCAACCAGGCAAGCCCCCCCCCCCCTTGATCACCAGATATCGCCTACTCTCCTCTATACTGCTTGCATTAGAGTAGTGTAGCATGTTACTGCTTTTCGATATCCTATTCTGATGCATAGCCTATCCTTGCTACTACTGTTGATACCTTTACCTGCAATCCTACATGCTTAGTATAGGATGCTAGATTTCCATCAGTGGCCCTACATTCTTGTCCGTCTGCTGTGCTACACTATCGGGCCGTGATCACCTGGGCGGTGATCGCGGGTATATACTTATATACTATATACATGACACATGTGATGACTAAAGTCGGGTCGGCTCGTAGGAGTACCCGCAAGTGGATCTTTGTGGCGGAGTGACAGGGCAGGTTGAGACCGCCTAGGTAAGAGGTGGGCCTGGCCCTGGTCGGCGTTCGCGGATACTTAACACGCTTAACGAGATCTTGGTATTTGATCTGAGTCTGGCCATTTGGTCTATACGCACTAGCCATCTACGCGGGAGTAGTTATGGGTATCCCGGCGTCGTGGTATCAGCCGAAGCCTTCGTGACGTCAGCGACTGAGTGGCGCGCGCCGTGTTGGACCGCTTTGACGTAACCGCCGTGATCGTGTGGGTTGCTAGGTCTGCTCGCGGCCGCGTTCGCAACGTGCAGGTGTGCATAGGGCGATGGGCCCAGACCCCTGCGCGCTTAGGATTAGACCGGCGTGCTGACCGCTCTGTTGTGCTTAGGTGGGGCTGCGACGCGTTGATCTTACGAGGCCGGGCATGACCCAGAAAAGTGTGTCCGGCCAATTGGGATCGAGCGTGTTGGGTTATGTGGTGCACCCCTGCAGGGAAGTTTATCTATTCGAATAGCCGTGTCCCTTGGTAAAAGGACGACCCGGAGTTGTACCTTGACCTTATGACAACTAGAACTGGATACTGAATAAAATACACCCTTCCAAGTGCAGATACAACCCGGTGATCGCTCTCTAACAGGGAGACGAGGAGGGGATTGCCGGGTAGGATTATGCTATGCGATGCTACTTGGAGGACTTCACTCTATTCTCTTCTATATGCTGCAAGATGGAGATGACCAGAAGCGTAGTCTTCGACAGGACTAGCTATCCCCCTTTTAATTCTGGCATTCTGCAGTTCAGTCCACTGATATGCCCCTTTACACATATACCCATGCATATGTAGTGTAGCTCCTTGCTTGCGAGTACTTTGGATCAGTACTCACGGTTGCTTCTCTCCCTCTTTTTCCCCCTTTCCTTTCTATCTGGTTGTCGCAACCAGATGTTGGAGTCTAGGAGCCAGACGCCACCGTCGACGACGACTCCCATGACACTGGAGGTGCCTACTACTACGTGCAGGCCGCTGACGACGACCAGGAGTAGTTAGGAGGTCCCAGGCAGGAGGCCTTGCCTCTTCGATCGTTGCTACTTTTGTGCTAGCCTTCTTAAGGCAAAACTTGTTTAACTTATGTCTGTACTCAGATATTGTTGCTTCCGCTGACTCGTCTGTGATCGAGCACTTGTATTCGAGCCCTCGAGGCCCCTGGCTTGTATTATGATGCTTGTATGACTTATTTATGTTTTAGAGTTGTGTTGTGATATCTTCTCGTGAGTCCCTGATCTTGGTCGTACACATTTGCGTGCATGATTAGTGTACGGTCAAATCGGGGGCGTCACAGTGGGACCCAACGTACTACGTGGAGAGAGGTAAGGTGACTAAGGCTGCATTATTTCTGCACCATTGTGGATAGTCTTACCACCAAAGCCACATGACACGATTATGATTGAAATCCCAATGACTCCCACACACACACAAAAAACACGGCATGCTTGTCACACGAATGTAGGAATGTATAAAAGGTTATTTCCCTCTCGTTGAACATAACGGGAGGGTTGTGTAGCTGGTTAGCCTGTTCGCTCATCAAACTTGAGGTCTCGGTTTCGATAACTACACTTGAGCATAATTTGTGCCAGGAGGATTCTTTGACTGGTCAAAATGTTTTCTAGGGTTTGCACGCTTCACACTCTCTCTCCAGTATATATATACACGCTGGAGCCTCAGCGCTTGTAGTTACTCTCTTCACACTCTCTCGCCCTCTCCCGCTGGAGCCTCAGCGCTTGTAGTTGCTCTCTTCACACTCTCTCGCCCTCTCCAGATCTAAACAAGACTTCGTTGTCCTCTCTCTCCCCTCACTGCTGCTCAAAGAGCCGGCAGGATCCGTCCGCCGGGAAAGGAAGGAGGCTTAACGCTGTCGTCGTCGGCGAGGGACTACCGGCGCAGCTGTTCACTTTCCACCCAGGGGCAGCGCGGGAGGGCCTCTGACCCCTTCTTCTTCGCCGCCGTCCCGTCGCCCACCGAACCACGCCCCAAGTACCTTAAGGTATAATTTACTTACTCCACATGCATTGCTCTAGCTGCATGTATACCATGAATCTAGGACGTGGTTCAAAGAGGAAAGAAGTGGGGGAAAGTAGTGGGAAAAGTTGTATATAGCATGAATCTAGGACGTGGTTCAAAGAGGAAATGAAGGGGGATAGTTGTATAGCATGAATCTAGGACGTGGTTCAAAGAGGAAAGGAATGGGGGAAAGTAGTGGGGAAAGTTGTATCGCATAAATCTAGGACGTGGTTCAAAGAGGAAAGGAAGGGGCGAAAGTACTAGTTCAAAAAGGAAAGGAAGGGACAAGGCTGTAGAGTTTGAGCAGGACTAGATTTGCTGCGCTCACATAGGGAAAGGTGTCTAAAGATAACAAAACTAGGACCAACACAAATATGCTCCTTGGTTGTTTGTTCTTTGTTGCAACAGACTGTGCATGACCACAGTACATCGGTAGATGCACATGGTGCTGGTGCGTCCACTGTCCCGTGCAACTCATTAGTTGTTGTTAATCTAAGGCCATGTTTGGTTAAAAACTCCCTAGTCCCTACCTGCTTGGTTCCAGGGACTAAACATGGACTAGAGGTTATTAAATGACATGCTAAAAGACCATGTTACCCCTAGTAATGAACTAATAGAGACAAGGTGCGATGCGTGGCAGGGGCAACTGTTGGAAAAAGTCCCAAAAAGACTCTGTCGGGGTCTTCTTTCTTTAGTCCCAAATGCCCACTTTTAGTCCCTAAAAGTCCCTCCTGTTTGGTTTAGATGGGACTGACACGGAGTTTTTTTAGTCCCTACACCAAAATGTCCCTGTAAACAAACACCCTCTAATAATGCCGCTGGAAAATTGATGCACTGCCACAGTTAAAAGCAAATTACATGTTTAACAAATTTTATTGTTAATATAATCTCTATGTTAATATTAATCAATGCCACCGTTTGAGAAATGCTACTGTCTTGCTTTCTTTCCCATTTAGATAAGGTAGATGCTTCTTTTTGTTGGCTTCTGTGTCATCCACCGTTATTGACCACTAATTGTTTCCTTTGCACCTCTGTGTAAACAGGGTTATCTACTTCACCTCATTGCCATTGTGACCTTTTGTTGCACTGCACAAAACACTTTTGTTTTAAGAGTGTTTTGTGCAGTTCAACCAAAATATCACACCGACAACGTTGCTTGATTGCTTGATCTTAGTGGAACTGCACAAGAGGAGATCTTACTTCCTATCTGTTAAGGCGAATTTGGTTCAGATCTTCTTCTTGTGAGTTGTTTGAAATTCCGCATCATGAGAGGTCAGTACTAGCCTTCTTTCACATGATTCTACAGTGTGCTTTCATATGTTGTGCTACTTGTACGATAATGTTGCTTGATTTTAGTGAACTGCACAAATGGAGACAAGACTTCCAATCTGTATGTGCACCGTAATATCCCATTGAGGTAAGATAAGGATATTTCACAAGGAGCAGTTGAAGGATGGTTACATTACTCCCCACAAGACCAAACTAACTTCAGCTCAGAAGGACTGACAAATCTCCATTTTTTTGCTGTGATGCGCGAGTACAATGTTGTTCTAGGATTCTTTCTGGTGAGTTCCATTTTTCTAAAAGTGTGCTCTATATGGACCATGTATGTGCCTGTTGAAACTGTCAATTCATAGTACAGTTTGCTTTATACTAACCACTTTTTTGTATTTGTGCAAACAGGGGTGCTGAGCTTGATTTCAATGGGAACTGCAAAAAATGTTCATGAATACATCGAATCATTCATTTCCACCACAAGAAAGGAGGTGTCGATAAGTTCAAGGCGTTGCAACATATAAGGGCGAAATCATACAAGCTACGCGCGAATTTGGTTGATTTTGGTGGAACTGCACAAAAAGAACAGCTGGTTTATTTAGCACGAGGTGCCATGTCAATGTCTGAACTGACGGCAAACCCTGCCCATTCCACAATCGTAGGCATTTGATATTTTGGAATGGGACAACCTTGTCAAATTTTGCTCATTGATTTTAGCAAGACATGCGTTTGATATTTTTGAATGGGACGCCCTTTGCTGTCAGCAGCGTCAATCAATTTTTTCTTTATTCTTTAGTTGTGAAGTAAATATTGCCTCTGACATGTGAGTAGCTGAGATGCATAATCATCGATTGTTTTGAATGTTCTCTATGAATTGCCAGGCCTGTGTGTTTGATTGCAATGTACAGAAACGCTAAAAAGCTGCTCAAACTCTTTGTACTCCTTCTATTCCTTTTTACTTCGCACATTGTGAAAGTGCATACTTTTTTGTATAAGATTGGTCAAAGTAGAGATACTTTGACTGCAGACAAAACTTGTATGCAGACTAGAAAGGACCGGAGGGAGTACATGTGAAACTGCTGCAAACGAGGTGATCTCCCTGGGAATAATGCAAGTACGTATTGTTTTGCATGTTCATCCAATGCCAGTGATACAGGAATTCGAACTAATCGAAATAAATTCATTCATACACGGTCGGATTTCATATAAACATGCCGGATTTCATTACATTTCATACATTCTTCAACTAAAAAGGGGTGCGCTGGAGGTATAATTAATTAACCAAAGCTACCCACCTGTGTCCCGTTGAGCCGAACAGAAGCTTCAGTGACTTAACTGCAGGTGCAGTTGCGTAACTGACATGTGGCCTGCTGGGCCCACGTGTCAGTCAGCCAACTGCACCAGCAGTTAAGTAGAAGCAGTGTTCTTCTCCAGCGCAGCTCTCTGACTCCACGTCGCCGCCAAGAAGCTAACCGGCCATCAATGGTCAATCCGCCTAGCTTGGCTTCAACCGGAGGGTAGCAGCGGTGGCCTTACTTGGACCCGAGTGGCGGCGACCTACCGTGTTCTACTCTTCCTCGTTTTCTGTGTGGCGCGGCCTCATTGGCAGCGGGGCTGGGCCTCGGCGGAGCCGGCGATGTCCTCTATCTCGTTGCCGGCCGGCGGCGCCTCAGCGGAGCGGTGGAAATCCTCCCCCACGTTGCCAACAGGGTGGGGCCTCGGCTGAGCCGGCGATGTCCTCTGCCTCGTTGTTGGCGGGGCGGGGCCTCGGCGGAGCCGGCGGTGTCCTCTGCCTCGTTGTTGGCGCCGCGGGGCCTCGGCGAAGCAGGGCCTCGTCGATGCCAGCGGAGCGGGGACTCGTCGGAGCCGGCATTGTCCTCTGCCTCGTCCTCGGTCTCGCCAAACAGCGCCTCGCCCGCTTCATCGCCCTCTTTGCTAGCCTCTTTGTAGGCGGCCGCAGCCTCCGCCACCCGCATGCGTTACCGCCAGCGCTCGAGGCGGCCCTTGCGGGCGGAGATGTACGAGTCGAGCAGCGCCTCCTGCTCCGCCCGCTCCGCGGCGATTTGCTCCTCCGCCTGCAGGTCCTCCTGGAGGAGATGCTGGTTGTAGGCGGCGTCGGCCTGCGCCTCCCGGAACTGCTCCTCACGCATCTGCCTCACCCTGTCCATATATTGGGCACGGGCCTCGCCGATGGTCATGGTGCAATGCACCGGCGAGGATGGCGCGGAGGAGGGGGGTGGTGTGGGGACCCCGACTCATAAGTCGTGATCACCTAATGCACGTGTACAGTGATCCCAGAGATCAATGCTCACTGAACACACAGAAGCTGAATAACAAGAGTCTTACATCCATACATCCCGTATTACACAAGTAGGACCATTATGGTCAAGTCTTGAGTATAACTTCGCAGCGGAAATCTTCATCGATAACTTGGACCCATGCCATCTGCCTTAACCCTACAGGCATTCTGACTAGGAAGCGTCCTAGCTCGCATGTTCGTCACCGAAGTATTCTTCATCATATCCTGTTCTTTCATGCCTGGCCAATAAAATAACCAGTGGCAAGCCAATGAGTACTTTGAATGTACTCGCAAGCAACCCATGTTTTGGTTCAAGGCACAATAATGCATGATATAGGTAAATTTTTGCAGAAAGCTAGTTTTGAGTGCTATGACATGTTCAACAACTTGCATAGCATGCATCATGAGAATTCAAGTAACCCTGAGGACAGGTTACAGATATCAACATAAATGGAGTGGGCACCAACCCAACTCAATCATGTCAAGTCCTTTGACTTGACCCAAGTAGTTCTTTCCACTCATCCATACACACTCACCAGGTTTCGTAAACATGTGGACGTAGCCCAAGAGCGGTTACCCAACTGTCCTTGACCGTGGACACGGCTATTCGAATAGTTTTACACTCTGCAGAGGTTGCACACTTTACCCACAAGATCCGGGGAACTTTCGTCTCATCCACGACCCGCGGTACCTCTAGTACCCGGGGTAAGCACCCGATCACTACCTTTCCCTAGACGATACTAACATGGAGTCCACTCGATTGGTAGTAACCCCCGTGCCCAACATTTCACATCATACAATTGTGGAGCCTCGCTCCCATATTTATCACATACCACTGGCACGGGGTACCAACGGTGTGTCCGGTGCCCCATAAAAATCTTCTTGGCCGCCCTACCTGGCACGACCCCGTCCCGAGAGAGCGCACCAACAACTCTCCCATCACTAGTAATGCGGGCTCCAAGCTAGTATCGGCCTAGGTAATCAGTAATGGCCTTTCCCATATAAGGGTAGAGTGGTTGCGCATGTAAGGTCGGAATAACGGTCGCAACATAAACCAATCCGTTTTTGAAACCACACTCACATATCCTTCTCCGGTACACCACTTCTTTATCAAGTGGTTACCTAGCTCAACATCTCCCTCGGGCATTAGTGGCACCCGACGGGGTTTTCAAAAAAAGTCTTTGGGAGCATACTTGCCTCCATCACCATGCATATACCCGTCCCATTTGCGTAGCATCTACTTTAGCATCCTATCTACTCCCACCCGCATAACCCTCGTAGGAAGGTAGGGTCATGCACAATGCAAGTATCAACAAGGAAGCAACAAAGGCAACCCACCGAAGTGGTTACCATTTCATCATGATCCCGATGCAACAATAATAAAGTGCTATATGACATGCATAAAAAGGGTTTCGTAGACATGGTCAAAGGGCTGCTTGCCTGGTTCATCAGAGTCTTCAAGTCTTCAAATATCTCTGGTCCAACTCCAAGCATTTCGTCTACTTCGTCAACTATCGTCGAAAGCAATCATAATAAGCAACACAACAAGGCAGAAAATAAAAGTGCTCTAAAAATATTAATTTGACTTTTCTAGGATATCTCTAGTTATATGAAAAATAACCAGAGTGGTTCCATTGGGATTGGATCAATGGGTATTTCTGAACATTTCAATATGGTGGAATCAAGGGGTTTATAGATTTGCAAGAAGTGTACAGAAATATATTTTTGAAAAATGAGCAAAGGCACCCATTTAACAACTCATGACTTTAGAAACATCTAGGAGTTGGTTTCACTGGATTTGGAGTTCAAATGAATATCCTATGATTTTGAAAAGTTGGCTATACATGAAGAAATAGACCATTATTTGAGGTGATACAGAAAGTATTAGTAAAAATGTTCAAAAACTAAGTTTTGAACTTATAGACATCTAGGATTTTGAATCATGCAATTTGGATCAAAAATGGGCTCTCTGTGATTTTCTAAAGTTCATTACAGAAATGGAAAAACAAGATTTGATAAATGTTTGTGAAGAAAAAGTCTCTGGAAGAATGTGCATGTTGCACCAACAGGTAGATCATGATTTAGGGAGTCACTAGAAATTTGAATCCTCAAATTTGGAGTTAGTTTGAATTATTTGTGGATTTTACAAATTGTACAGAAAAGAAAAAGGGAAAACGTTTTTACCCAAACGGGCTGGATCTGGGCGGCAACCGCGTGCACTGGGCGAGACATAGCGGGGCAGCGCACTGGGCCTGGCCCAGCCGCACGGCCGCACGGGGCGACAGGCGGTGACGCCGAAGGCGCCCGCCCAGAATACGCCTTGGCCTTGGGGAGACGGCTCCCAAAGAAGCCGTGTCCACTTAACCCGCGGGCCCGGCCCTTAGGGTCGCCGACACGCGGGACCCATCTGTCAGGTTCATCCCCAACCTCCCGCTCGAACAGAGCAGGGGCAGGGGCGGTGTCGACGGCGGCTTGCCGGTGCCACAGGCCACCGTTTCCGGTGAGCTGACCACCGGCGTGCTCAGGGGACCCGGCCGCGTCCAATCGTGGGTGGCACGGTCGCCCAGGGGCACTGGGTTGAGCAGGGCGTCGGCCGCAGTGGACGAGGCTGGCGGTGACGATGGAACTTGACGGCACGACCACGGGGAGGAGAGGGAGAAGCCCGGGAGGGGCTCGCGGTGATGGTGGAGGTGCTCTAGTGCGTCCGAGAGGGGAGGAGGAGGAGCGGTGGGTGCAAATTTAGGCGGAGTCCGGCGGCTCGGCTCCGGCCATGGGGAGCGACGGAGGGCACCAGGAGAGGTTTGGCTTCGTCCAGTGGGTCGCTGGGAGGGAAAGAGGGCGAAGGGGATCCAGAGGGAGGCCTGGGGAGGCTCTATATGGCGAAGCCACGGCTCACCGTGGACGCGGCGCACGGGTGGCCGCGACAAGGCTCGGGCGGCCAGGAGAGAGGGCGAGGGACTGTCTGAGGCGTTTGTGGGCGTGGTGCTGGGTGCAGGGAAGGGATAGAGAGAGCGGGCGAGCTGCTGGCGGAGCCACGGGCTCGCGCGAGCATTGGCCGAGCGGGCGGCGCTCTGACGCGGGCTGTAGAGGAGAGAGGAGGGCGCGGGAGCAAGTGGGAGACCTGCTGGCGTGATGCGGACGCCGAGGCGCGTCGACTGGCGCGCCCGGACGGCCCGAGGTGGACGGGAGCGCGGCGTCAACGGTCGGGTGCACGGTAGCGTGCTCCAGAGCGCGTCTTTGGCCGGCATGTGCAGCTTTTTCCCGCGTCCTCACGTAGCCACTTGCGTCTGGGGGCTCTGGGAGGGAGTAAACAAAGTGTCAAGGGCATTGGATGCCTTGGGGAGCCAGTAGAGGAGGGGAGGGGTGGAGAGAGAGTGAAAATGCTGCTATCCAGAGAAGAAAAGTGGATCCCTGCCCCCCTTCATCATTGCCTCTCGGGCAGGGAAGCACACCAGAGGTAGAGGGGAACTAGTAGGGGTGGTGGTAAAAAGTAGAACTCATGGAGATTAGTGGAAGTGGTCAAATTGGTGTTTTTAGAAAAATGGCAGAAGGTGTTTGATGCTTGTTTGGTTAAGCAAATGATCTACATTTGGCATGAGACTCCACAGGGTGAAATGTCACATATAATTAGGTCCTTCAACCAATTTTGAGCTCATTTGGGCAACGTTGCCAATGCAAGTTTTGTAAACCCTAGAAATTAGCAGAAATGGACTTTTCAAGATTTAGTCATGAAAATCTATTATCCTTGATGCACCACTTGGTTTAGTGTCATCATTTGAGGTTCTGAACATGTCCACAAAAGTTGAGATCAAAAGGAGAAAGTTGCCAATGTAGAGTTGTTCAAATTTGGTTCTGGACAGGAAGGGTTTTGGGGCACTTTGATCAAGATAACATTCTCTCCAACTTGTGCTATTTGGTCCAGATAAATAAATAGACCATTTGAGCATGTTCACAAGGTTTGAGAACATTTGGACATGTTTGGCAATGTAAAGTTGCTCAAACTTCAAAATGGACAGAAATGGTTTTGAGGGGATTTGATGATGTTATATTGTTCTCCAAGACATAAGACTTGGCAAGATCATCAAACATTTCAAAGGTGACATGCTAGAATTTTCTTGGAATTTGTGGGGAATATTTCCCTTGTAAATATTTCAAAAGCTTGAAATATCCAAAAAGGGTTTTTAAGGGATTTGACCAATATTTTGAACATGACCATGTGTTGAAACTCTTATATATGCACAATATATGTCCACTGAGTTTCCCTAGGTTTTTCCCAAATATTTTTAAAGCATTAAAATAATTTTAACCTATTAAAGACCATTTCTGGACTTAAGAAAAAGCCTTTAAATAAAATAGGAAAATAACTGTTAAAATTATATTTTCGTGGTTTGTGGGTGTCCTATATCTAATAGGAGCCAAATATATTTTTGGAAAGATTTTTACTGCCCTTAATTAAGTACTTGAAGTGCAAATCTCAATTCAGGGGTTTTTGGAAAACTAATTTTTGAAAATACTATTTGGCCAAATTATTTTTGTAAGAAATTATTTTTATGTTCTATACACATGGCATGACCATTGGGCAAGGATTTGGATCAAGGGGGAGGAGTATAAGAGTTGGAGAATTTATTTGATTTTTAGAGCACTTGCAAACAACAGTCAAACATTCAATCAAAGCAAAGACAAAACACTCAAAAGTTTTTGTCAAACCACATTTTATCATGATTTATCAGCTTAAGTGTTGTGGCATGAAAATCAGGGTGTGACAGACCTACCCCCCTTACAAGAATCTCGTCCCCGAGATTCCCAGACTAGGCGCGGAAAGGGGTACAGAAACATGGATCTGGGGTAGTCTTCAAGTCCTCATGTTGCTTCTGCTTCCGTGTGGTGCTCCATTGAACTTGAAGTACTTGATGGTGTGGCTTCGTGTACAGCATTCTTCTTGATCCAGGTTGCTAATGGGTAGCTCGCGGTAGGTTAGATTGGGCTAGGGGTCGATGGCTTGGTGATCGATATCCTTGTAGAGATCGGGCTTATCAGGAAGTTGGAAACACTTCCAAGGTTGTGATGCATGGAAAATGTTGTGCACATCAGGCAACTCAGGTGGCAACTCCAGCTGGTAACTGTCTTCCCTTCGTCTCGTAGAGATCTCGGAGGGGGTTGTTAAATCTTGATGTGGGTTTTCCCTTGACACGGAGATGCTTGGTTCTTCTAAGAGGAGTGACCCGTTGGTACACATGGTCTTCGACGCAGGAGTTTACTTCTTCACGATGGCGGTTGGTTTAATTCTTCCTCCTTGACATGGCGGTCTTCAGATGTCCCTTAACCAGCTGAACGATTCTTCTTCCATCTTCGGGTAGACAAGTATGTCATCAAATAAGGATGACAACTTGTCCTAGTACTCCATGAAGTATATGGGGTATGTAAAGTAGACTAGGGCATTGGTGGTGGTTTGGTTGAGTATGGCCAAAGTCTGATCATCCTAGAGTCAAGGCCCATGGTCATGATCCAACCATGTTGTGGCTTGGCAGGGTTTAAGGATTCTCAAGGATTCTAGTGTGCGGGTGAACGTTTATCATCTTATCCTTGAGCACAGTTTCTGAGATGCCAATAGGTCTACCTAGTCCTTCAAACAAATCACATCATATTACCAAAAGAATCATCTTCTGTAGGTCAACTCCAATCATCACTCATGCTATTCATATCCTTATGACTCTCGAGAGGAGGTTTAACAAAATCATATAAGTCTATGATCCTCAAACCCATGTGTATGACTATCCTATGTAAAAATCCATGGGTAGAGCATACAAGCTGCTAAGCTTCAATTAATCATGACAATCCAAGTGCTCATCCTATTCTTCCAAGGTCCATCTTAGTGCATCTCTATTCTAAGGAAACACGTCGTATGCCACTCCAAAATCTTGTTTCCTTCCTATGAATCAACTCCAACAACCCGTTAACTTCCATTAATCACTACATAATCCATTAATTCTACAAATCCAATGTTTATGGTGTTCCACATGATCTTCTAATGCCCTATAATCCACAAATACTGGAAAGGGCTATCTTTGCTATAGTCAGTCCACCGATTCCCATTATCATGGTCAAGTAAACTCCAAGGTCAAGCGTATATAGAATCCTAAATCAACTCCGACAATTAATCCAATCTCCTAGTTTATCGTCCACCGAGAAACATGGTATCATGATCGAGATCATCAGTCTAAATCCAATTTACTCCGAACCATGTAGATATACTCAGCATCTATACTCAACTAGAATCACCTACTTAAATCCAAATCTCATGTCCAACGAGAATTCCTACATGTTTACCCCAAGTCATACTTGTATTGTCAACTATCTCCTATCAATATCCCCTGGTTAAGACAAATCCCTATACTTCCAAGAATTTTTAGCTTGCGATCATAATTGTCCTACTAAATCCAATTTACCCAGGGCAACGAGAGTCATGCCACTCTATTTACTGATGCCACCAAGTTCAACCACCAACATGAAAGCCTCATAATTCACCAAATAATCTCAGATGATCCCTCACAGTTACTGATGTAAACTCATCAAGTCATTTGTCCTCTGTTCATATATCCTCAATTTGGTCTACCCTATGGTATCGCCAGTTCTGGTACTATCTTAGGATGATAATGTGCTCGTTCACTATGTCCACTAGTTCCATAATGAACCCAGTGATGAGCAAGGTTACTGACGCTTAACTGGTTCTCTTGCAATTTTGTGAGTTAAGCACATGGTTAAGGATTCGATATGGGGTATCTCGTGAAGTCTCGAAGGGTCTATGAATGGGTTTCTAGCCTGGAGGGTTAAACATAATTCTACGGGGTTGCACTTGGTCGTGGAGGTTGTAGCAGAAGTCTTCATTGCTAGTCGGTTGCCGAGGCAGAATCCTTAGTGTAGCTTGTCTTGCCGGTCTTCAGTTGAGGAGAGAGGTGAGAGGGAAAAGTAGCATAGAGGAGGTGGGATGCCTAAAGGGGGTTCTATAGTACAGGTGCAAACAAACAAGTGCCAAAAGAGCAAAGCACAAGCATCAAGATAAGGAAGGTGATATTGTCATGTACTTGTTGCCTAGGGCAAAAAGAGCGACTGATATCAAAACACAAACAAATAAAAACAAGCAACACACAGTCATGGTTCTATTCGAACCATCATACGGACTCGACTGCGCATAGGGGGTACACGACTCATCCTACCCTAGGGGTTCTCGGACTAAGTAGTCGTGCTTTACTCCGTGCCTCGTGCAGTCTTCTGGGTTTTCCCCAGTGTCGCTACATCTCTTGTAGTTGTTCGATGAAATTATCCGGGTTGAGCATGAAGAGTCTTCAATGACTTTGCGCTTGTTGAAGTGATGGGGTGAAGGTGGCTCCTCGAAGTTGGCATTGACTCGGTCTTCAGTTGTCTTCTTAATCATGATAATCCATTTTGCCTTCTAAGGCGTCAAGGGTTCCACGTAAGCAATCCTTTATGCAATGACATAAACAAGGCATAGTAGAGGTCCATCCTGTCGGTTACGTTGATGACAACATCGACACCGAGAGCGGGGGACGAAGAGAACCGTTTTCCTGCTCACTATAGTGAGGCGGACCTAATGGCGAGGTTCTCATCCACCAGTGGTTGCCGATACAACAACGATAAGGACAGGGTTGCTCTATTAGCGATGTATATCATTATCTTGCATATCCTATGCCCTGATCATCGTAGGCCAAGGTTGCATCATCCTGGGGAAAATTCAAAGGTATCACCATCCTCTGGGTCTTCATGTCCTCACTCCTCGAAGACGTATCTTCTGTTGGCATCGTTTGCTCGGGTGTCGCCAATCTTGTGTTCAGAAGAGGTGGGTGAGTGTTTGGCAAGGTGTACTCCTTCGAGGATTACAAGGAATCCTGTGGTGAGGGGCATAAGGGTAGTAGCGACCAAAAGTTTTGAAGGGGAAGAGATCAATAAGGAAAATATACCTTAGTTTTCGAAAAACTGAGAAGGGAAGAGAAGTATAGATAGTTTTGAAAACTAGTAATAGTTTTGGAAATAGTTTTACCCTAACTAACGACCATGCTAACTAAGGCTTCCTACAGTCAGGATGGCTCTGATACCAGCTCTGTGGGGACCCCGACTCATAAGTCGTGATCACCGAATGCACGTGTACAGTGATCCCAGAGATCAATGCTCACTGAACACACAGAAGCTGAATAACAAGAGTCTTACATCCATACATACCGTATTACACAAGTAGGACCATTATGGTCAAGTCTTGAGTATAACTTCGCAGCGGAAATCTTCATCGATAACTTGGACCCATGCCATCTGCCTTAACCCTACAGGCATTCTGACTGGGAAGCGTCCTAGCTCGCATGTTCGTCACCGAAGTATTCTTCATCATATCCTGTTCTTTCATGCCTGGCCAATAAAATAACCAGTGGCAAGCCAATGAGTACTTTGAATGTACTCGCAAGCAACCCATGTTTTGGTTCAAGGCACAATAATGCATGATATAGGTAAATTTTTGCAGAAAGCTAGTTTTGAGTGCTATGACATGTTCAACAACTTGCATAGCATGCATCATGAGAATTCAAGTAACCCTGAGGACAGGTTACAGATATCAACATAAATGGAGTCGGCACCAACCCAACTCAATCATGTCAAGTCCTTTGACTTGACCCAAGTAGTTCTTTCCACTCATCCATACACACTCACCAGGTTTCGTAAACATGTGGACGTAGCCCAAGAGCGGTTACCCAACTGTCCTTGATCGTGGACACGGCTATTCGAATAGTTTTACACTCTGCAGAGGTTGCACACTTTACCCACAAGATCCGGGGAACTTTCGTCTCATCCACGACCCGCGGTACCTCTAGTACCCGGGGTAAGCACCCGATCACTACCTTTCCCTAGAAGATACTAACATGGAGTCCACTCGATTGGTAGTAACCCCCGTGCCCAACATTTCACATCATACAATTGTGGAGCCTCGCTCCCATATTTATCACATACCACTGGCACGGGGTACCAACGGTGTGTCCGGTGCCCCATAAAAATGTTCTTGGCCGCCCTACCTGGCACAACCCCGTCCCGAGAGAGCGCACCAACAACTCTCCCGTCACTAGTAATGCGGGCTCCAAGCTAGTATCGGCCTAGGTAATCAGTAATGCCATTTCCCATATAAGGGTAGAGTGGTTGCACATGTAAGGTTGGAATAACGGTCGCAACTTAAACCAATCCGTTTTTGAAACCACACTCACATATCCTTCTCCGGTACACCACTTCTTTGTCAAGTGGTTACCTAGCTCAACATCTCCCTCGCGCATTAGTGGCACCCGACGGGGTTTTCAAAAAAAGTCTTTGGGAGCATACTTGCCTCCATCACCATGCATATACCCGTCCCATTTGTGTAGCATCTACTTTAGCATCCTATCTACTCCCACCCGCACAACCCTCGTAGGAAGGTAGGGTCATGCACAATGCAAGTATCAACAAGGAAGCAACAAAGGCAACCCACCAAAGTGGTTACCATTACATCATGATCCCGATGCAACAATAATAAAGTGCTATATGACATGCATAAAAAGGGTTTCGTAGACATGGTCAAAGGGCTGCTTGCCTGGTTCATCAGAGTCTTCAAGTCTTCAAATATCTCTGGTCCAACTGCAAGCATTTCGTCTACTTCGTCAACTATCGTCGAAAGCAACCATAATAAGCAACACAACAAGGCAGAAAATAAAAGTGCTCTAAAAATATTAATTTGACTTTTCTAGGATATCTCTAGTTATATGAAAAATAACCAGAGTGGTTTCATTGGGATTGGATCAATGGGTATTTCTGAACATTTCAATATGGTGGAATCAAGGGGTTTATAGATTTGCAAGAAGTGTACAGAAATATATTTTTGAAAAATGAGCAAAGGCACCCATTTAACAAATCATGACTTTAGAAACATCTAGGAGTTGGTTTCACTGGATTTGGAGTTCAAATGAATATCCTATGATTTTGCAAAGTTGGCTATACATGAAGAAATAGACCATTATTTGAGGTGATACAGAAAGTATTAGTAAAAATGTTCAAAAACTAAGTTTTGAACTTATAGACATCTAGGATTTTGAATCATGCAATTTGGATCAAAAATGGGCTCTCTGTGATTTTCTAAAGTTCATTACAGAAATGGAAAAACAAGATTTGATAAATGTTTGTGAAGAAAAAGTCTCTGGAAGAATGTGCATGTTGCACCAACAGGTAGATCATGATTTATGGAGTCACTAGAAATTTGAATCATCAAATTTGGAGTTAGTTTGAATTATTTATGGATTTTACAAATTGTACAGAAAAGATAAAGGGAAAAGGTTTTTACCCAAACGGGCTGGATCTGGGCGGCAACCGCGTGCACTGGGCGAGACATAGCGGGGCAGCGCACTGGGCCTGGCCCAGCCGCATGGCCGCACGGGGCGACAGGCGGTGACGCCGAAGGCGCCCGCCCAGAATACGCCTTGGCCTCGGGAGACGGCTCCCGAAGAAGCCGTGTCCACTTAACCCGCGGGCCCGGCCCTTAGGGTCGCTGACACGCGGGACCCATCTGTCGGGTTCATCCCCAACCTCCCACTCGAACAGGGCAGGGGCAGGGCGGTGTCAACGGCGGCTTGCCGGTGCCACAGGCCACCGTTTTCGGTGAGCTGACCACCGGCGTGCTCAGGGGACCCGGCCGCGTCCAACCGTGGGTGGCACGGTCGCCCAGGGGCACTGGGTTGAGCAGGGCGTCGGCCGCGGTGGACGAGGCTGGCGGTGATGATGGAACTCGATGGCACGACCACGGGGAGGAGAGGGAGAAGCGCGGGAGGGGCTCACGGTGATGGTGGAGGTGCTCTAGTGCGTCCGAGAGGGGAGGAGGAGGAGCGGTGGGTGCAAATTTAGGCGGAGTCCGGCTGCTCGGCTCTGGCCATGGGGAGCGACGGAGGGCACCGGGAGAGGTTTGGCTTTGTCTAGTGGGTCGCTGGGAGGGAAAGAGGGCGAAGGGGATCCAGAGGGAGGCCTCGGGAGGCTCTATATGGCGAAGCCACGGCTCACCGTGGACGCGCCGCACGGGTGGCCGCGGCAACGGCTCGGGCGGCCAGGAGAGAGGGCGAGGGACTGTCTGAGGCGTTTGTGGGCGTGGTGCTGGGTGCACGGAAGGGATAGAGAGAGCGGGCGAGCTCCTGGCGGAGCCACGGGCTCACGCGAGCATGGGCCGAGCGGGCGGCGCTCTGACGCGGGCTGCAGAGAAGAGAGGAGGGCGCGGGAGCAAGTGGGAGACCTGCTGGCGTGATGCGGATGCCGAGGCGCATCGATTGGCGCGCTCGGGGGGGCCGAGGTGGACGGGAGCGCGGCGTCAACGGTCGGGTGCACGGTAGCGTGCTCCAGAGCGCTTCTTTGGCCGGCATGTGCGGCTTTTTCCCGCGTCCTCACGTAGCCACTTGCGTCTGGGGGCTCTGGGAGGGAGTAAACAAAGTGGCAAGGGCATTGGATGCCTTGGGGAGCCAGTAGAGGAGGGGAGGTTGGAGAGAGAGTGAAAATGCTTTTGTCCAGAGAAGAAAAGTGGATCCCTGCCCCCCTTCATCATTGCCTCTCGGGCAGGGAAGCACATCAAAGGTAGAGGGGAACTAGTAGGGGTGGTGGTAAAAAGTAGAACTCATGGAGATTACTGGAAGTGGTCAAATTAGTGTTTTTAGAAAAATGGCAGAAGGTGTTTGATGCTTGTTTGGTTAAGCAAATGATCTACATTTGGCATGAGACTCCACAGGGTGAAATGTCACATATAATTAGGTCCTTCAACCAATTTTGAGCTCATTTGGGCAAAGTTGCCAATGCAACTTTTGTAAACCCTAGAAATTAGCAGAAATGGACTTTTCAAGATTTAGTCATGAAAATCTATTCTCCTTGATGCACCACTTGGTGTAGTGTCATCATTTGAGGTTCTGAACATGTCCACAAAAGTTGAGATCAAAAGGAGAAAGTTTCCAATGTAGAGTTGTTCAAATTTGGTTCTGGACAGGAGGGTTTTGGGGCACTTTGATAAAGATAACATTCTCTCCAACTTGTGCTATTTGGTCTAGATAAATAAATAGATCATTTGAGCATGTTCACAAGGTTTGAGAACATTTGGACATGTTTGGCAATGTAAAGTTGCTCAAACTTCAAAATGGACAGAAATGGTTTTGAGGGGATTTGATGATGTTATATTGTTCTCCAAGACATAATACTTGGCAAGATCATCAAACATTTCATATGTGACATGCTAGAATTTTCTTGGAATTTTTGGGGAATATTTCCCTTGTAAATATTTCAAAAGCTTGAAATATCCAAAAAGGGTTTTTGAGGGATTTGACCAATATTTTGAACATGACCATGTGTTGAAACTCTTATATATGGACAATATATGTCCACTGAGTTTCCCTAGGTTTTTCCCAAATATTTTTAAAGCATTAAAATAATTTTAACCTATTAAAGACTATTTATGGACTTAAGAAAAAGCCTTTAAACAAAATAGGAAAATAACTGTTAAAATTATATTTGTGGTTTGTGGGTGTTCTATATCTAATAGGAGTCAAATATATTTTTGGAAAGATTTTTACTGCCCTTAATTAAGTACTTGCAGTGCAAATCTCAATTCAGGGGTTTTTGGAAAACTAATTTTTGAAAATACTATTTGGCCAAATTATTTTTGTAAGAAATTAATTTTATGTTCTATACACATGGCATGATCATTAGGCAAGGATTTGGATCAAGGGGAAGGAGTATAAGAGTTGGAGAATTTATTTGATTTTTAGAGCACTTGCAAACAAGAGTCAAACATTCGATCAAAGCAAAGACAAAACACTCAAAAGTTTTGTCAAACCACATTTTATCATGATTTATTAGCTTAAGTGTTGTGGCAGAAAATCAGGGTGTGACAGTTGGCGCCGGATCGTCGACTACCATGTTCTCCATTGGGACGTCGTCGTGCTCCGGCTGGCTGCCGGCCAGCCGGTCGGCAGCAATGGCTGCCATCTCCTTGTGGTCCGTCGTCCGCCTGTCCCGAAGAGCGCTGGAGCGCGAGGAAGCCATGGTGGGCAGTAGTGGTGTGGACAGGACAAATGGAACGGATGCGGATGACTGCGGCTATGGCCGGCGTAGCAGTTTATATAGCAATGGTGGGCGGGCGAAGGGACGGACGTGTGGCGCCGGAGTAGCCGCCTCGGCAACCGCGTATCATTAATGTGGGCGGCAGATGGACGGACGGACGGCACTTGTGTTGTTTGAAGGCGGAGCAATCGCCTGCACCGGGAAGCGGGGCGGGCGGCGCTGACTGTTTCGGGCGGAAAGCGCGCACGGGCGAGGAGATGACTTTACTTGGAGAGGATGACAATGGGGACCCACCAGGTCCATAGCCTCACGTACGCAAGTGCCTCCTTATTATATATATATATATATATAACTATAATTTATTTTGCTTCCTCCTGGTTTCCTGACATCACGGTCCCACACCATTGTCAACCTATGTAGTAGTCAATAAACAAGAGAATTGCACAAGAAGCGGCCGACAGCTGGGACCAAGCAGCTTGAGCAGTATTTGTGTTTTTGAGGTGTGAGCACTGCAGAGTTTTTCGATGTTTAGCCCATTAATTTTTCTCCTCTGAACATCAACGAAAACATCGCTGCAGGTATTAACTGGGTGGGCTGTGGCCCGTCTAGTCCAGGCCAGATATCCAGCCCAGATATTAATTTTTTTCAAGCTGAAAATGGCTAGCACAGCTATACTTTTTTTTAGGAATACCCAGGCAAGGTCAAGTTGTTATTCTCCGCCCCACTGGGCTGCAAATCTTTCCTAGGAGGGATGCATTAGGCTTAACAAGAAAACGGCCTTAAGAAATAATAAATGGGATGTAATTATAAAAACTGGGCAGTAACTATAAAAAAATGCACCAAACACGTGATTACTTTATAAAATATTATTTTTGGATATTGAAAATTTTAATTTCATTAATTTTTGCGAGCGCAATGTTTTGTTGGATTTTTACGTAATATAAATTTATATTGAAATTGTATTTAATCTGACTAGAAATTTTGGGATAAAAATATTTCGGATCCCATCAAAATGTGGGAAATTTTATTGAATTCTGTTTTGAACGGTTGGTTGAAATGGGTTGTACTTTTAACAAACTGTAAATGGGCTGTAGTAAATTCCATTAGAATTCAAAAATGGGCTACACATTCTTACAAATCTCAAATGGGCTATAAGTTCTCTGCCACACACTTCTGGCCTTACTAAGTGGACGTGTCCCCTAAAAAAACAGAGTTGACGCGTATGCAAGGCTTTGTCAACTTATAGTCAACACACGGTTCTAGCAGCAGTGGCCGTTGGATGTCCATCCAACGAATGCCATGCTTCTTCTTCAATCTCGGATATTCTAGCTTCACCCACCCAAAAAATGATTCCTCCCCCTGACATCTGGGGCGCACCATTTCGGAAGCTGGCCTGTGGGCCTACTAAGCTGATCTGCATGCATTCAAAAAAAGGTTGACGTACCAAGGGCTTTGTCAACTTAGTCAATATAAACGATTCTAGCTACAGTGACCGTACGATGTCCATCCAACGGCCGTCGTGCTTCTTCAACCTCTGGTCTTCTTGCTCCAGCCGCCCAAAGCAGCGCCTGTCGTGCCGCCTGCTCCTGCCTCTCGTGGCCGGCTGTGCTGCCGCGGAGGCCTCACCGCCCCCTACTACTCCCACCGCTGGCCAGGCCATCCCTCCACTCACCCACACCCCCTGTTATTCTGCGGCGACGGCAGCCTCACACCGCAGCCGAACCAGTGAACGCTCGTACTCCTCTCCGCGTGGGCATCCACTGCCGCATCTTGCCCGGCTCCGCGTCTCCCCTTCCTAGGCCTCGCCGTCGTCCACCGCCGTGGTGCTCTCGGCGCGGCGTGGTCAATGTGGTCAACGACCGACTTCCATCGGAAGAGCACTGTACGTGGAGAGGCTGACAGCTGGGTCCACGGCAGCCGCAAGGAAGTGCCTCCTTATTATGCGGAAAATAATTATTCCTCCACCTGACAGCGGGGACCCACCGGACGGGCCACCAGTATTTTGCGAAAAAATCGTTTCCCCCTGACTGCTGGGACCCACCGGACGGGCCACCGTATTTCGCAAAAAAATCGTTCCCCCCGTTGTCAGCTCGGACCCACCGGAAGTGCCTCCTTATTACGCACAAAAAAATGAATACTCCCCCAGCTAGCTGGGACCCACCTTGGTAGGAGGCTGACTTGTGGGACTACTAAGTTGACGGGGACGAAGGGCTTTGTCAACTTAGTCAATATGAACGATTCTAGCTCCAGTGACCGGACGATGTCCATCCAACGGCCGTAGTGCTTCTTCAACCTCTGTCTTCTTGCTCCAGCCGCCCAAAGCAGCGCCGGTCGTGCCGCATGCTCCTGCCTCCCGTGGTCGGCTGTGCTACCACAGAGGCCTCACCGCCCCCTACTATTCCCACCGCTGGCCAGGCCCTGCGGCGATGACAGCCTCACACCACAGCCGAACCAGTGAACCCTCGTACTCCTCTCCGCGCGGGCTTCCACTGCCGCGTCTTCCCCGGCTCCGCGTCGTCCCCTTCCTAGGCCTCGCCGTCGTCCACCGCCATGGTGCTCTCCGCGTGGCGTGGTCAACATGGTCAAGGAATGACTTCCATCGGAAGAGTACTGTACGTGGAGAGGCTGACAGCTGGGTCCATGGCCACAACCCAGTGTTTTTGTGATTTGCCAAGTAAGTCGCTTTGTCACGCCTGTTGGGCTGCAAATCTTTCAAGACGAGGACAGCTTTCATTCGGCTGGCCGAGAAAATGGCCCATCAGTAATGAGAAATGGGTTGTACATTTTTAAAACACATCAAACCGGCAATTAGTTTCAAATATCTTTTTTTTTCATTTCAAGATTTTAAATTACATTAATTTTTATGAATGGAGAATTTGTTGGATTTTATATTGATATACATTTATTTTTAAAATCAGTTTGAATGTGAGTCGAAATTTTGGGATTAAAAACAGTTCGGACCGCACCGAAATATGCAAAATTTCGTATAATTTTTTAACCGTGGCCACAATATGGGCTGTAATGCTAACAAAAAGAATATGGGCTCCAAAAAAACCTTAAGAATTAGCAAATGGGCTGTAAATTATTAGAAATAATGGCAGATGGGATGTATGCTGTTTTCCACAGATTTGAGGCTTTCCTAAAAAAGGTTGACGCACAAGCACTGACTGTTGGATGTCCATCCAACGGCCGTCGTGCTTCTTCAATCTCTGCTCTTCCTCCTCCAGCCGCTCAAACAAGCGCCGGCGGGACTCCCTGCTCCCTCCTCCCCGCGGTCGGCTGTGCTGCCACGCAGGCCTCACCGCCCCACCATACTCCCATCGCTGGCCTAGCCATCCCTCTACTCACCCACACCTGCTGTTATTCTTCAGCGACGGCAGACGAACCAGTAAACCCTCGTACAGTCGTACTCCCCTCCGCGTGGGAAACAACTGCCGAGTCTTCCCTGCCTCCGTGTCGTCCCCTTCCTAGGCCTCGCCGTCGTCCACCGCCGTGGTGCTCTCGGCGCGGCGTGGTCAATGTGGTCAACGACCGACTTCCATCGGAAGAGTATTGTGCGTGGAGACGCTGACAGCTGGGTCCACGGCCGCAGCAAGGAAGTGCCTCCTTATTTCGCGCAAAATAATTATTCCTCCACCTGACAGCGGGGACCCACTGGACGGGCCACCGTATTTCACGAAAAAAAACGTTTCCCCCTGACTGCTGGGACCCACCAGCTACACCTTCGCACGCAAGGAAGTGCGTCCGCGCAAAAAAAAAACGATTCGCCCCCCTGACTGCTGGGACCCACCAGCTACATCTTCGCACGCAAGGAAGTGCCTGACAGTCGGGACCCACCTGGTCGAAGCGTACGTAGCGTTGTCATTCTGGTCACGAACGTGTACGTACATATATACTGGTGGATGTAGAGGCACGCACGTGTCGTAGTAGAGGCGCGCACGTGTTGTAGTAGAGGCGCGCACGTAGCATGTACACGTACGTACAGCGGCCAGGGTGCAAGAAAGAAAATACGGCCACGTATGTGTACATATGGGCGGGGTCTCGAACGCCTACTCGCGCATACGTACGGTGAGGGCTCGTTGACATGGCTGGGTCGGAACGGAGAAACAGCGTCATCGTCGTGTTCATGGGGAGGCAACGGAATGCGTCGTGTTCATGGGGAGGCAACAGAATGCGTCGTGTTCATCGGGAGGCAACGGAACGCGTGGGAGCCAACAGGCTGGGTCGGAACGGAATGCGTGGTCGTGTTCATCGGGAGGGCTTGGACGGAACAGGCGATGGAAACGAGGCCTGGCGTACCGCACAACGGAGGAAACGGACCTCCTACGTTTGGAATGGGGTCCTGTTGATCGGGAGGGGTGTGGCGTACCGCAAAACGAAGGAAACGGACCTCCTACGGTTGAAACGGGGGTCCTGTTGATCGGGAGGGGTGTGGAGTACCGCAAAACGGACGAAACGGACCTCCTAGGTCGAAACGGGGGTCCTGTTGATCGGGAGGGGTGTGGCGTACCGCAAAACGGACGAAACGGACCTCCTACGGTCGAAACGGGGGTCCTGTTCATCGGGAGGGGTGTGGCGTACCGCAAAACGGGACTCCACGGGATACTGTTCATCTCCACCGTCGACCTCCTCCAGCCTCCACGGGCTACCGTCGACCTCCTCCAACCTCCACGGGCTCCTGTTCATCCAACCTCCACCGCGCGCTACTCCACCGGCTACTGTTCAACCACCCCTCCACGGGCACCCCTCCACCGTCTACTGTTCATCCAGCCCTCCACACCACGGGGTCCTGTTCAACCACCTCTCCACGGGCACCCCTCCACTGTCTACTGTTCATCAAGCCCTCCACCACACCACGGGGTCCTGTTCATCCAGAGGCAACGCCACCGCTCACTGTTCATCCAACACCCCCCCCCCCTCCAGCAGCGCTCACTGTTCATCCAGAGGCAGCATCGATCGGCTTCAGTTAGCAGCAGTAGCGAAGGAATCGCTCGATCGGGTTCAGTTAACAGCCATCGATTGATCGCTCGGGTTCAGTAACGCGTAGCCTGCAGTGCAATCGCTCGGGTTCAGTTAGAGCCCAACGCCTCGCTCGGGTTCAGTTAGAGCCAACGCCTCGCACACACGCGCATACATGTACGAGAGAAACGCGCATCGCTTGGCCCCCGACCTCCCACCATAACCAGGAACTCCCCGAAATTTTCCTCGCCCTCGCTTCTACCACGGTTTTTTCGTCATGGACGGCCCAAAGAATGTCATGCAGCTGCGTCTCCGGCCCGCTCAGGACGAAAAGCCCATTTTCTGTCATTATTTTTTGTCATAGAAGTAGGAGCCCACCACATCTATGATGATACCGGGTTTTGTCACAATTATCGTCATAGAAGTGTCATATGTATGAAAAAAAAAATCGTTTGGCCCAAACATTCACGGATGTGTCTTTTTTTTGTAGTGGATGCCCGCTTCTCAGCACCCCGACTACTATCCAGGCTACCGATCTATTACCAAGTTAGGCCAAAAGCCTAAGCTTGGGGGATTACATGTTTCTCACTGACATTACATCCATGTTCACACATTCCATTCCAGTTGTCGGTGTTCACACTTTTTCATTGTATTATCCATGCTTAAATTTATTTTCTTGCTTTCTTCTTGTGTGTTTAAAAAACCTTAGAAAAAACCAAAAAAAGTTAGTTGTAGTTAGTTTACTTTCTATGCATGCTTAGTTGTAATACTTAGAAGAAAACCCAGAAAGATTTCCTTGTTCTTCTTTTGCTTGTCGGGAGCTTTCCCGTGTAAATAGTTTTTCTCGTTTTTGCTTTCCCCTTTTATTTGCATGTTCAAGAAAACCAAAAACTCCAAAAATATTTCCGTGTGTTTCTCTGAATTTCTTTTCTTTTTATTCGAGTCATACTGAGGAGAAGACCACGATGAAAATGTTGAGTGGCTCTTTGATACGTCCATTTTGCATCATGTTTCTTACTATTATTTATAATGTTTTATCCATAATAATGCTTTTTGGAGTAATTCTAATGCCTTTTCTCTCATAATATGCAAGGTATACACAAAGAGGGAGAATTACGGTAGCTGGAAATCTGGACCTGAAAAAGCTACGTAAGGCTACCTATTCTACACAACTCCAAATGAGCTGAAACTTCATGAGGATTTTTTATGGAATATTTGAGAATTATTGGAGCAAATAACTACCAGAGGGAGCCCACCAGGTGGGCACAACCCACCTGGGCACGCCAGGGAGCCCAGGCGCGCCCTGGTGGGTTGTGCTCATCCAGGCCCACCTCCGGTGCCCATCTTCTGGTATATAGGTCATTTTGACCTAGAAAAAATAAGAGGAGGATTTTCAGGACGGAGCGCCGCCGCCTCGAGGCGGAACTTGGGCAGGAGCACTTTTGCCCTCTGGCGGAGCGATTCCGCCGGGGGAACTTCCCTCCCGGAGGGGGAAACAATCGTCATCATCATCACCAACAACTCTCCCATCTTGGGGAGGGAAATCTCCATCAACATCTTCAACAAAACCATCTCATCTCAAACCCTAATTCATCTCTTGTGTTCAATCTTGTTACCGGAACTATAGATTGGTGCTTGTGGGTGACTAGTAGTGTTGATTACATCTTGTAGTTGATTACTATATGGTTTATTTGGTGGAAGATTATATGTTCAGATCCAATATGCTATTTAATACTCCTCTGATCATGAGCATGTTTATCATTTGTGAGTAGTTACTTTTGTTCTTGAGGTCATGGGAGAAATCATGTTGCAAGTAATCATGTGAACTTGATATGTGTTTGATATTTTGATAGTATGTATGTTGTTCTTCCCTTAGTGATGTCACGCGAACGTCGACTACATGACACTTCACCATATTTGGGCCTAAGGGAATGCATTGTGGAGTAGCAATTAGATGATGGGTTGCGAGAGTGACAGAAGCTTAAACCCCAGTTTATGCGTTGTTCCGTAAGGGACCGATTGGATCCAAAAGTATAATGCTATGGTTAGAATTTATTCTTAATACTTTTCTCGTAGTTGCGGATGCTTGCGGGAGGGTTAATCATAAGTAGGAGGTTTTTCCAAGTAAGAACAGCACCTAAGCACCGGTCCGCCCACATATCAAATTATCAAAGTACCGAACACGAATTAAACCAACATGATGAAAGTGACTAGATGAAATTCCTGTGTACCCTCAAGAACGCTTTGCTTATCATAAGAGACCGTTTTGGCGTGTCCTTTGCCTCAAAAGGATTGGGCTATCTTGCTGCACTTTTGTTACTACTATCGTTACTTGCTCGTTACAAATTATCTTGCTATCAAACTACTCCGCTACTTACAATTTCAACACTTGCAGACATTACCTTGCTGAAAACCACTTGTCATTTCCTTCTGCTCCTCGTTGGGTTCGACACTCTTACTTATCGAAAAGAGCTACAATCGATCCCCTATACTTGTGGGTCATAAGGGCTATTTTTTGGCGCCGTTGCCGGGGAGTGAAGCGCCTTTGGTAAGTGGAATTTGGTAAGGAAACATTTATATAGTGTGCTGAAATTTATTGTCACTTGTTACTATGGAAAACAATCCTTTGAGGGGTTTGTTCGGGGTATCTTCACCTCATCCGGAACCACAGTTAGTTACCCCTAAACCTACTGCACCTACTGAAAATATTGAATATGAACTTCCTTCGGGTATGATAGAACAACTGCTAGCTAATCCTTATGCAGGAGATGGAACCGAACATCCAGATATGCACTTGATATAGTAGAACAAATTTGTGGATTGTTTAAGCTGGCGGGTTTACCTAGGGATGAAGTTATGAAAAAGGTTTTCCCTTTATCTTTGAAGGGAAAAGCATTGGCGTGGTATAGGCTATGCGATTATATTGGATCTTGGAATTGGAATCGTTTGAAATTGGAGTTCCACCAAAAATGTTATCCTATGCATCTAGTTCATCGTGATCGGAATTGTATATATAATTTTTGGCCTCGTGAAGGAGAAAGTATTGCTCTAGCTTAGCGGAGGCTTAATTCAATGTTATATTCATGCCCCAATCATGAGCTCTCAAGAGAAATTATTATCCAGAATTTTTATGCTCGGCTTTCTCATAATGATCAAACCATGCTTAATACTTCTTGTGCTGGTTCTTTTATGAAGAAGACAATTGAATTCCGGTGGGATCTTTTGGAAAGAATTAAACGCAACTCTAAAGATTGGGAACTCAATGAAGGTAAAGAGCCCGATATTAAGCTTAAGTATGATTGTGTTAAATCTTTTATGGATACCGATGCTTTTCAAAAGTTTAGCACTAAATATGGACTTGACTATGAGATAGTAGCCTCCTTTTGTGAATCATTTGCTAATCATGTTGAACTCCCTAAAGATAAGTGGTTTAAATATCACCCATCTATTAAAGAAGAAACTAAAGAACCGGTACCAATTAAAGAAGAAACTATACTTTATAATGTTGATCCAGTTGTTCCTTCTCCTTATATAGAGAAACCACCTTTCCCTGTTAGGATAAAGGAACATGCTAAAGTTTCAACTGTGGTTAACAAAAGCTATATTAGAACACCTAAACCTGATGAACAAATTAAAGTAGAACCTAGTATTGATATGGTTAAAGATCTCTTAGAAGAAGATATGGATGGGTATGTTATTTACTTATGTGAAGAAGCTGCTAGAATTGCCAAACCTGATAAAAAAGATAAACATAGACCTGTTGTTGGCATGCCTGTCATCTCAGGTAAAATAGGAGATCACTGTTAACATGGTTTATGTGACATAGGTGCTAGTGTGAGTGCTATTCCTTACACCTTATATCAAGAAATTATGAATGGTATAGCACCCGCAGAAATAGAAGACATAGATGTTACTATTAAACTTGCTAATAGAGACACTATATCACCAATTGGGATTGTTAGAGATGTTGAAGTTTTGTGTCAGAAAATTAAATACCCTACTGATTTTCTTGTTCTTGGTTCCCCACAAGATGACTTTTGTCCCGTTATCTTTGGTAGACCTTTCTTGAACACCGTTAATGATAGAATAGATTGTGAGAAGCAAATGTCAGTGTTAGTTTTGGTGATGAGTCTCATGAATTTAATTTTTCCAAGTTTAGTAGAAAGCTTCATGAAAAATAATTGCCTAGTAAGGATGAATTAATTGGTCTTGCTTCTATTACTGTACCACCTACTGATCCTTTAGAACAATATTTGCTAGACCATGAAAATGATTTACATATGCATGAAAGAAATGAAATAGATAAAATTTTCTTTGAACAACGTCCTCTGCTTAAACACAATTTGCCTATTGAAGCTCTAGGAGGTCCTCCTCCACCTAAAGGTGATTGATACGTCTCCAACGTATCTATAATTTTTGATTGTTCCATGCTATTATATATTCTGTTTTGGATGTTTAATGGGCTTATTTATACACTTTTATATTATTCTGGGGACTAACCTATTAACCGGAGGCCCAGCCCAAATTGTTGTTTTTTGCCCATTTCAGTGTTTCGCAGAAAAAGAATATCAAACGGAGTCCAAACGGAATGAAACCTTCAGGAACGTGATTTTTGGAACAAACGTGATCCAGAGGACTTGGAGTGGACGTCAAGCAACAGACGAGGAGGCCACGAGGTAGGAGGGCGCGCCCACCCCCACCAGGCATTGACGTTCTCATCATGCATTGCCCTTTCTCACCTTGAGAGTTGGTGCAAACTTCGCCGGTGCATCCAAACCCCGTGATATGATACGCTCTATCACACATAAGCCTCCTTATATCTTCCTCAAAACAGGCACCATACCTACCTATCATGGCATTTCCATAGCCATTCCAAGATATATTGCCATGCAACTTTCCACCGTTCCGTTTATTATGACACGCTTCATCATTGTCATATTGCTTTGCATGATCATGTAGTTGACATCGTATTTTGTGGCAAAGCCACTATTCATAATTTTTTCATACATGTCACTCTTGATTCATCGCATATCCCGGTACACCGCCGGAGGCATTCACATAGAGTCATATTTTGTTCTAAGTATTGAGTTGTAATTGTTGAGTTGTAAATAATAAAAGTGCGATGATCATCATTATTAGAGCATTGTCCCATGTGAGGAAAGATGATGGAGACTCTGATTCCCCCACAAGTCGGGATGAGATTCCGGACTAAATAAAAAAAAGAGGCCAAAGAAAAAAAAGGAGAAGGCCCAAAAAATGAGAGAAGGGACAATGTTACTATCCTTTTTCCACACTTGTGCTTCAAAATAGCACCGTGATCTTCATGATAGAGAGTCACCTATGTTATCACTTTCATATACTAGTGGGAATTTTCATAGAACTTGGCTAATATTCCAATGATGGGCTTCCTGAAAATGCCCTAGGTCTTCGTGAGCAAGCAAGTTGGATGCACACCCACTTAGTTTCTTTTGTTGAGCTTTCATATATTTATAGCTCTAGTGCATCTGTTGCATGGCAATCCCTACTCCTCTCATTGACATCAATTCATGGGAATCTCCATAGCCTATTGATTAGCCGCGTCAATGTGAGACTTTCTACTTTTTTTGTCTTCTCTCATAACCCCCATCATTATACTTTACTCCACCCATAGTGCTATATCCATGGCTTGCGCTCATGTATTGCGTAAGAGTTGAAAAGGCTGAAGCGCATTAAAAGTATGAACCAATTGCTCGTCTTGTCATCGGGGTTATGCATGGTGAGAACGTTTGTGTGACAATATTGAAACATAGCCTAACTATATGATTTTGTAGGGATAAGCTTTCTTTGGCTATATTATTTTGATAAGACATAATTGCTAGGTTAGCATGTTTGAAGTATTATTGTTTTTATGTCAACATTAAACTTTTATCTTGAATCTTTCGGATCTAAATATTCATACCACAATAAAAATATTTACATTGAGAATTATGCTAAGAAGCATTCCACATCAAAAATTCTTTTTTATCATTTACCTACTCGAGGACGAGCAGGAATTAAGCTTGGGGATGCTTGATACGTCTCCAACGTATCTATAATTTTTTATTGTTCCATGCTATTATATATTCTATTTTGGATGCCTTATGGGCTTATTTATACACTTTTATATTATTTTGGGGACTGACCTATTAACCGGAGGCCCAGCCCAAATTGCTGTTTTTTTGCCTATTTCAGTGTTTCGCAGAAAAAGAATATCAAACGGAGTCCAAACGGAATGAAACCTTCGGGAACATGATTTTTGGAACAAACGTGATCCAGAGGACTTGGAGTGGACGTCAAGCAACAGACGAGGAGGCCACGAGGTAGGGGGGCACGCCCACCCCCACCAGGCACGCCCTCCACCCTCGTGGGCCCCTCGTGGCTCCACTGACCTACTTCTTCCTCCTATATATACCTACGTACCCCCAAACCATCAGAAGCGACCACGAAAACCTAATTCCACCGCCGCAACCTTCTGTACCCGTGAGATCCCATCTTGGGGCCTTTTTCGGCGTCCTGCCGGAGGGGGCATTGATCACGGAGGGCTTCTACATCAACACCATAGCCTCTCCGATGATGTGTGAGTAGTTTACCTCAGACCTTCGGGTCCATAGTTATTAGCTAGATGGCTTCTTCTCTCTCTTTGGATCTCAATACAAAGTTCTCCTCGATCTTCTTGGAGATCTATTCAATGTAATCTTGTTTTGCAGTGTGTTTGTCGAGATCCGATGAATTGTGGGTTTATGATCAAGATTATCTATGAACAATATTTGAATCTCCTCTGAATTATTTTATGTATGATTGGTTATCTTGGCAAGTCTCTTCGAATTATCAATTTGGTTTGGCCTACTAGATTAATCTTTCTTGCCATGGGAGAAGTGCTTAGCTTTGGGTTCAATCTTGCGGTGTCCTTTCCCAGTGACAGCAGGGGCAGCAAGGCACGTATTGTATTGTTGCCATCGAGGATAAAAAGATGGGGTTTATATCATATTGCATGAGTTTATCCCTCTACATCATGTCATCTTGCTTAAAGCGTTACTCTGTTCTTATGAACTTAATACTCTAGATGCATGCTGGATAGCGGTTGATGTGTGGAGTAATAGTAGTAGATGCAGAATCGTTTCGGTCTACTTGTCACGGACGTGATGCCTATATACATGGTCATACCTAGATATTCTCATAACTATGCTCAATTCTATCAATTGCTCGACAGTAATTTGTTCACCCACCGTAATACTTATGCTATCTTGAGAGAAGCCACTAGTGAAACCTATGGCCCCCGGGTCTATTTTCCATCATATTAATCTCCCGTTATTTCCATTATTGTTTACTTGCTTTCTTTACTTTTACTCCTTATCATAAAAATACCAAAAATATTATCTTATCATCTCTATCAGATCTCACTCTCGTAAGTGACCATGCAGGGATTGACAACCCCTTTATCGCATTGGTTGCGAGGTTCTTATTTGTTTGTGTAGGTGCAAGGGACTTGAGCGTGACCTCCTAATGGATTGATACCTTGGTTCTCAAAAACTGAGGGAAATACTTACGCTACTTTACTGCATCACCCTTTCCTCTTCAAGGGAAAACCAACGCAGTGCTCAAGAGGTAGCAGTGATCATGTGTTTGAATTGAAACAATTGCCATACACTTTGAAATATGCTTATCTTGATGAAAAGAAGATATATCATGTTATTATCAGTGTTAACCTTTCAGAAAATGAAGAAGAAAGATTATTGAAAGTTCTAAGGAAGCACCGAGCTGCTATTGGAAATACTCTTGATGATTTAAAGGGCATTAGCCCCACTCTATGTCAGGACAAAATTAATATGGAACCTGATGCTAAACCCGTTGTTGATCACCAACGTCGGTTAAACCCAAAGATGAAAGAAGTGGTAAGAACGGAAATATTAAAACTTCTAGAAGCAGGTATAATCTATCCTATAGCTGATAGTAGATGGGTAAGTCATGTTCATTGTGTCCCTAAGAAAGGAGGTATTACTGTTGTTCCTAATGATAAGAATGAACTTATTCCACAAAGAATTGTTACAGGCTATAGAATGGTAATTGATTTTAGAAAATTAAACGAAGCAACTAGAAAAGATCATTACCCTCTGCCTTTTATTGATCAAATGCTTGAAAGATTATCTAAGCACACACATTTTTTCTTCCTTGATGGATATTCTGTTTTTTCACAAATACCTGTTTCTCAACCTGATCAAGAAAAGACCACTTTTACTTGTCCCTTTGGAACCTATGCTTATAGATGTATGCCTTTTGGTTTATGTAATGCACCTGCTACCTTTCAAAGATGTATGACTGCTATATTCTCTGACTTTTTTGAAAAGATTGTTGAGGTTCTCATGGATGACTTTTCTGTTAATGGGAAGTCTTTTGATGATTGTTTAAGCAATCTTGATCGAGTTTTGCAGAGATGTGAACAAACAAATCTTGTCTTGAATTGGGAGAAGTGCCACTTTATGGTTAATGAAGGCATTGTCTTTGGGTCATAAAATTTCTGAAAGAGGCATTGAAGTGGACAAAGCTAAGGTTGATGCAATTGAGAAAAGGACATGTCCTAAGGATATAAAAGGTATTCGTAGTTTCTTAGGTCATGCTGGTTTCTATAGGAGATTTATCAAAGACTTTTCAAAAAATTCTAGGCCTCTTACTAGTCTCTTGCAAAAGGATATTCCTTTTGTTTTTTATGATGATTGTCTAGAAGCCTTTGAAACACTCAAGAAAGCCTTAATTTCTGCACCTATTGTTCAACCACCTGATTGGAACTTGCCCTTTGAAATTATGTGTGATGCTAGTGATTATGTTGTTGGTGCTGTTCTAGGACAAAGAGTTGATAAGAAACTTAATGTAATTCATTATGCTAGTAAAACTCTGGACAGTGCTCAAAGAAATTATGCTACTACTGAAAAAGAATTCTTAGCAGTTGTGTTTGCTTGTGATAAATTTAGACCTTATATAGTTGATTCCAAAGTAACTGTTCACACAGACCATGCTGCTATTAAATATCTTATGGAAAAGAAAGATGTTAAAACTATACTTATTCGATGGGTTCTCTTATTACAAGAATTTGATTTACATATCATTGATAGAAAAGGAGCTGAGAACCCAGTAGCTGATAATTTATCTAGGCTTGAAAATGTGCTTGATGACCCACAACCTATTGATGATAGTTTTCCTGATGAGCAGTTAGCTGCAATAAATGTTGCTCACAGTACTCCTTGGTATGCTGATTATGCTAATTACATTGTTGCTAAATATTTACCACCTAGTTTTACATACCAGAAAAGAAAAAATTCTTCTATGATTTAAGACACTACTTTTGGGATGACCCACATCTTTGTAAAGAAGGAGTAGATGGTATTATTAGACGTTGTGTACCTGAGCATGAACATGGACAAATCCTACGGAAATGTCACTCCGAAGCTTATGGACGGCATCATGCTGGAGATAGAACTGCTCACAAGGTACTGCAGTCTGGATTTTATTGGCCTACTCTTTTCAAGGATGCTCGTAAGTTCGTCTTATCTTGTGATGAATGTCAAAGGATAGGTAATATCGGTAAGCGTCAAGAAATGCCTATGAATTATTCACTCGCTGTTGAACCATCTGATGTTTGGGGATTTTATTACATGAGACCTTTTCCTTCCTCTAATGGGTATACACATATTTTGCTTGTTGTTGATTATATTACTAAATGGGTAGAAGCTATTCCAACTAGTAGTGCTGATCACAACACCTCTATTAAAATGCTTAAGGAAGTTATTTTCCCAAGGTTTGGAGTCCCTAGATATTTAATGACTGATGGTGGTTCACACTTTATTCATGGTGCTTTCCGTAAAATGCTTGCCAAGTATGATGTTAACCATAGAATTGCATCACCTTATCATCCTCAGTCCAGTGGTCAAGTTGAACTTAGAAATAGAGAAATAAAATTAATTTTGCAAAAGACTGTCAATAGATCCAGGAAGAATTGGTCTAAGAAGTTAAATGATGCACTTTGGGCTTATAGAACAACATATAATAATCCTATGGGTATGTCTCCTTATAAAATGGTTTATAGAAAAGCTTGCCATTTGCCTCTTAAGTTAGAACATAAAGCATATTGGGCAATCAAACAACTCAATTATGATTTCAAACTTGCCGGTGAAAAGAGGTTATTTGATCTTAGCTCATTAGATGAATTGAGAACCCAAGCTCATGAAAATGCAAAATTATTCAAAGAAAAAGTTAAAAGATGGCATGACAAAAGAATCCAAAAGCGTGAGTTTAAAGTTGGAGAATATGTTCTTTTGTACAACTCTCGTTTTAGATTCTTTGCAGGAAAACTCCTCTCAAAATGGGAAGGCCCCTATGTTATCGAGGAGGTTTATTGGTCTGGAGCCATCAAAATAAATAATTCCGAAGGTACTAACCCGAAGGTTGTGAATGGGCAACGAATAAAACATTATATCTTAGGTATGCCCATTAATGTTGAAAGTAATATTATCCAAACTTTGACACCGGAAGAACACATAGAAGAGTCCTTCCGGAACACTCCAGAATCGTGAAAATAAGGAGGTACGTGATACGGTAAGTAAACGGACTCCGAAAAATCCGCAAAAATATTTTTTATCAGTTTTGGAATATTTAAAATTTAGGAAATAAAGAAACTTCCAGGAAGCGTACCCTGGTGGGCACAAGACACCAGGGCGCGCCAGGCCTGGCGCGCCCAGGTGGGTTGTGCCCACCCAGGACACCTTCGGACTCTGTTTTTCTACCGTATGCTTGTCCTCCAAAATAAAAAAATCTATATATACTTCCTGAACCTGTTAACCACCGTATCATGTAGAAATCCTCTGTTCTCTTTTCTTGTTGTTTCCTGTTAGATCTGAAAATATGTCTTCCCAAGACTCTGAGGGTGAGAGCTATGTTGTTGATTTCATCGCAAACCCCAAATCATATGGGGATGAGAGGCACTATAGCTGGACCTCCTAAGAAGATGAAGATGAATCGGTTCCTCCCCTGTTCAAAAACGAAAGCATGGATGTGTTATGCAAGAAGATAATAAAACTCGAGATAGATAACGACGAGTTGAGGATAGATAATTTTATTCTCCGTCAGAACTGGAGGAAGCGAAGGGCAAACCCTCTACTTTTTCACCACCACCACTACCATCTTCTTCACCACCAAAGGAGAATTGAGTATCGGGTATGGGCACTCCCCTTGGCTTTCGCCAAGCTTGGGGGAGGTCCCCCTGTATCATACCATCCCACTATCTTTTTGCTTTAGATGAATAAAACTTAGTTCGATCCTTTCTTCCTTGAGAGTTTCCTTAGTGATCTATCCTTGCAATCGTGGGCAAGTTATATAATAAAGTTTAGTTTGAGTTTTTGATTTCTTTACTCTCATGTTGCAATTAAAGAAAAGAAATAAGAAAGAAAAAGAGAAATGAAATAAAAAAAGGAAAGAAATAATGAAAAGATCATATACTAATCCTATGGTAGGTGATGACACCACATAAGGAAAAGTATAAGTAGAAAATTTTATTAGAGATTGACTAACATAGCATTAGTCAATGATGCAACTCATAAAGAATTAATAAGGGAAAAGAAGATTCACATACGAATATACTATCCTAGAAATCTTTTGTGATTGTGATCCCTCATCAAAATATTATATGCCAAAATTGTTGACGTTGGACAAGGAAGACAACTTAATGGTTTATGTTTGTTTATATCTGTGACACCCTCGATTCAATCATACACTAATCATACACGCAAATGTGTACGATCAAGATCAAGGACTCACGGGAAGATATCACAACACAACTCTAGACACAAATAAAATAATACAAGCTTTATATTACAAGCCATGGGCCTCGAGGGCTCGAATACATAAGCTTGAATACACAAGAGTCAGCAGAAGCAACAATATCTGATTACAGACACAAGTTGAAAAGGGGTGCCTTAAGAAGGCTAGCACAAAAGCAACACTATTGAAGAGGCAAGGCCTCCTGCCCGGGAGCCTCCTAACTACTCCTGGTCATCAGTGGTCTCCATGTAGTAGTAGGCACCCTCGGGGTAGTAGTAGTCGTCAGTGGGGTCGTCTGGATCCTGGGCTCCAGCATCTGGTTGTGACAACTGGAAAGAAGAAAGAAGGGGGAAGGGGGTAGCAAAGCAACCGTGAGTACTCATCCAAAGTACTCGCAAGGAAGGATCTACACTACTTATGCATCGATATCAATGAAAGGGGGTAGTATTTGTGGACTAACTGCAGAATGCCAGAATAAGAGGGGGAGAAGCTAGTCCTATCGAAGACTAGCATCTTGTGGAAACCACCATCTTGCAGCAACAGGAGGGAGTAGAGTAGTATAACATAAGTCATATTTATGTTGTTGTATCAACGCTCTGAGATCCTTTCTCGACTCCCGAAGCAACATATCCAAAACATGCCTCAGCATCCAGTTCTAGTTGTATCGATCGGGATACAACTCCAAGTGTCCGTTACCATAGGATAGGCTATCGATAGATGTTTTCTTCCCTGCAGGGGTGCACCAACTTACCCACCATGCTCGATTAACACCGGCCGGACACACTTTCCTCGGTCATGCCCGGCCTCGGCCAAACAAAACGCCACAACCCGACCTAGGCTTAATAGAGAGGTCAGCACGCCAGACTAAACCTATGCCCCCAGGGGTCATGGGCCATCTCCTCGGAACTCCTGCACGTTGCGTATGCGGCCGGTGAGCAGACCTAGCTACCTCCTTCAAAAAGGCAGGTGCTTACCAGTCCAACCCGGCGCGCGCCGCTCAGTCGCTGACGTCTATTAAGCTTCGGCTGATGCATACGACGCCAAACGCCCATACTATGCCCACGTGATGGCTAGTGCTATTAGGCCAGAGGCCCCTCGGATCAAGTATCCAAACCGTTAGTGTGTTGGTAGTGCAGTCACGAGTAGAGACTCACGAAAGATGTGACCCCGTCGCCCCGTCTCGAGGACTTGCGGCAAGGGCTAAGAATGCCCGGCCACGCCTCGTATTCAACTCTCGGGTACCCTCCAGGTCAACCCGTCTCCACATCACTCGCGGGTACCCCTCAGGGTCGAACCGCCTTTCCAAGTAACAGTTGTAAAGTCCAAGTATCCGTGTGTCCAAACACCAAGGGGAAACTCCGAGGAATCACCCCCGATGAATTCCACTAGATGTAATCATCAAGGTGAACATAAGAGGAACCACCCTCGAGGTTCACACTTGAGGGGTTGCATGACAGAGTCGTATCAAAAGTGGTTAAGGAGGAAATCACCCTCGATGACCACGACCGAATAGCTACACTACAGAGATCTCATCAGGAGTGATGTATGAGGTTCCACCCTCGGCACTCGATGGTAACTCTGCAGAGTCGAGCAACAAAAGGGGTGTGATGTGCGGTGTCGGGGTCTGGACGTCGATCACGTTGATTGAGTCATCAAACTTAAAGCAGGGCAACTGGGACAAAGTGGGGGTCACTGATGGATCACTAACCAACCTATACTAAGCAGTTTAGGATAAGCAGGTAAGGTACAAGGAGCAGGTTACAAAAGCAGGCTATGCATTAGAATATGAGCAAACAATAATAGTAGCAAAATCTAATGCAAGCATGAGAGAATGGAACGGGCGATATCGGGATGATCAAAGGGGGGGCTTTCCTGGAAGCTCTGCTGCAAAGGAAGAAGAGTCGTCGGTGACGTAATCGATCACGGGGGCATCATCGGTCTCGGGATCTACCGGAGAGAAGAGGGGGAAGAAATAGTAAATATAAAGCAAACACAGCATCATAAAGCATAACATGGTAATACGCGGTGTTAGGGTGAACTAACGCGGTGCTAGACGTTGCGGACGGAGAGGAAAAACATTCGGAGGGGTTTTTCCAGCGTCTGACATTTTTCGGACAGATGAAAAGAGAGGGGACGGTTCCATGTTCAGCATGCTAGGGGCATGTGACAGGTGAACGGACCGAGTATTCGGATTCATTGGATTTTTTTGAGCAACTTTCATATATAAAACTTTTTCATCGGAGCTACGGTTTATTTTATATTAAATTTCAAAGTTTTAATTGATTTTCTAATATTATTAATATTTCGAAAATAAATTGGAAATGCTAACTGTACCCAAAAGTACACCCAGCCCATGGCTGTGTGGGGCTGACAGAGGGCCCAGTCAACTACCAAGTCAGCAGTTGACTGGTCAAAGGCCCATGTGGGACCCATATGTCATTGGCTAAACAGTTAACTGATTTTAATTAATCTAATTAATTCATGGGGCCGAGCTGTCAGTGTCTACAAACTTAATTAAATTTAGTTATTAGTTCATTAGCTAATAGTGGGGGGGTGGGGGCCACCTGTCATTAGGCCATCTATATAATTACAGGGGCTAATCCCCGATTAGGCAGGCCAGCCCCAAATCGAGGCCGGGCACGCAAGGCTGCTCGCAGAGGAGCGCCAGTGGCATGCGCCCAGCGCATGGGGCGGGGAGCAGGGCGAGGCCCCGGGTAGAAGCGGCCAGGTGCCAGCGATGCAGCGAGGCAGCCAAGGCGGGCGGCGCAAGGCGGGGCTCGCAGCAGCGACTAGCAGGCAGCAGCAGCAGAACAAGCAGTGGCAGCGGCGGCTAAGGGTGGAGCTCCGACCGTGGTGGCCTCGGCAAGGAGCGGCGGGTCAGCGGGCAGACGGCGGCGGTCGGCAGAGGCACGGGCCACGCGGTGCGAGGCAAACCGCAGGCAGCGGCGGCCATAGAAGAAGCAGCGGGAGGCGGCAGTAAGAGCAGGCGCGAGCAGCGAGCAGGGAGCGGGCGCACGATGGCTGGGACTACGCGGCTGGGCGCGTCCGGATCGAGCGGGGCCACGTCCATGGGTGCAGCGAGCGCGAGCAGGAGGGCCAGGCAGCTCGCGGGAACAAGCAGGGGAGGAGTAGTAGGGCGCGGCGTGGGCGGGTTGTACGATGACGGAGCACGGGCGCGGCGCTGCAGGTTCGTAACTAGGCGAACAAAGAGCCCAGGCGGCAGCTACGGTAGCAGGAACGCAGCGGTGCAATGGCCTTGGACGGAGGAGCTCAAGGACGCGGAGGTCATCGGCCATCGCAGTGGCCGGAGCTCGATTTCGTCGGGACGGGCACTAGAGTACGGGCACGGCAGAGGAGAAGACGATGGGGGAAACGGGGGAGGGGGCCTCACCGAGCCCTGTAGGTGTGCAATAGTGTGCGCGAGGTGGAATTGGGGAGGCGCCGGAGCTCGGGGTAGTCGACGACGACGGCCGGCGATGTACGCGACACAGATGAGAGGAGGAAGAAGAGGTTGACGGCTCCATCCACGCAGCTTCCCGCCTTGCTCCAATGCCCTGAACGGACGTGGACGAACATGACGAACCCCCAGGACGTGCTCCCGAGCGTGGGAGAGGCTGGTGGACGCGTTAATGACAGCGGGGAAGCCTCGATCGTGTGAGTTTGCGAGCTCAAAATTGAGCCAGAGGAGAGGGGAGAGGTGGATCTGGATATGGATCTGAGGGGGGGTAGTGGGTGGCTAGGGTTCCAGGGGAAGGGAGAGAGCACGCGGGCGCGGCCTCTTATCTACTCGCCGACGCCGTCGAGCTGGTCCGGCGGGGCGCCCCCTGTAGCGACCCCAGTCCGGGGAACAAGAGTTCGACCGAGGGAGGGGGAGTTGGTCAGGCCAGTTGGCTGGCTCTGGCCCAGGGGGGTTCCCTTTTACTTTAAAACTGATTCTTTGCTTTTCTTTTATTTGTTCTTTATTGCTTTTGTGATAAGGTAATGTGTAACGGGTAACAAGTAACAAGTGTAAATAAAGTGCAGCAAGATGGCCCAATCCTTTTTGTAGCAAAGGACAAGCCTGGACAAACTCTTATATCAAGGAAAACGCTCCCGAGGACACATGGGAATTATCGTCAAGCTAGTTTTCATCACGCTCATATGATTCGCGTTCGTTACTTTGATAATTCGGTATGTGGGTGGACCAGTGCTTGGGTGTTGTCCTTACTTGGACAAGCATCCCACTTATGATTAACTCCTATTGCAAGCATCCGCAACTACAAAAGAAGTATTAAGGTAAACCTAACCATAGCATGAAACATATGGATCCAAATCAGCCCCTTGCGAAGCAATGCATAAACTAGGGTTTAAGCTTCTGCCACTCTAGCAACCCATCATCTACTTATTACATCCCAAGGCCTTCCTCTAGGCCCAAACAACGGTGAAGTGTCATGTAGTCGACGTTCACATAACACCACTAGAGGAAAGACAACATACATCTCATCAAAATATCGAACGAATACCAAATTCACATGACTACTTATAGAAAGACTTCTCCCATGTCCTCAGGAACAAACGTAACTACTCACAAAGCATATTCATGTTCATAATCAGAGGGATATTAATATGCATAAAGGATCTGAACATATGATCTTCCACCAAATAAACCAACTAGCATCAACTACAAGGAGTAATCAACACTACTAGCAACCCACAGGTACCAATCTGAGGCTTTGGGACAAAGATTGGATACAAGAGATGAACTAGGGTTTGAGAGGAGATGGTGCTGGTGAAGATGTTGATGAAGATTGACCCCCTCCTGACAAGAGGATCGTTGGTGATGACGATGATTTCCCCCTCCCAGAGGGATGTTTCCCCGGCAGAACAGCTCTGCTGGAGCCCTAGTTTGGTTCCGCCAAGGTTCCGCCTCGTGGCGCCGGAGTTTCTTCCCGAAAGCTTGCTTATTATTTTTTCTCGAACGGCTTCATATAGCCAAAGATGGGCACCAGAGGCCTGCCAGGGGGGCCACGAGGCAGGGGGGCGCGCCCCCCACCCTCGTGGCCAGGGTGTGGGCCCCCTCTGGTATTTTCTTCACTCGGTATTTTTTATAAATTCCAAAAATGACTTTCGTAAAGTTTCAGGACTTTTGGAGTTGTGCAGAATAGGTCTCTAATATTTGCTCCTTTTCCAGCCCAGAATTCCAGCTGTTGGCATTCTCCCTCTTCATGTAAACCTTGTAAAATAAGAGAGAATAGGCATAAGTATTGTGACATAATGTGTAATAACAGCCCATAATGCAATAAATAACAATATAAAAGCATGATGCAAAATGGACGTGTCAACTCCCCCAAGCTTAGACCTCGCTTGTCCTCAAGCGGAAGCCGATAACGATAAATATGTCCACATGTTTAGAGATAGAGGTGTCGATAAAATAAAATACGGACATGAGGGCATCATGATCATTCTTATAACAGAAACATATATATATTGTCATATGATTTCTTATGCTAAAGTAACAATTTATTCACAATGTAAAGTATGAATCAGAAACTTCATTGAAAACTAACAAACTATGATCTCAGTCATTGAAGCAATTGCAATTTATCATAACATCGGAAAGAGTCAATATAAGAGCCTTTCAGCAAGTCCACATACTCAACTATCATTTAGTCTTTCACGATTGCTAACACTCACGCAATACTCATGGGTATGAAGTTTTAATTGGACACAGAGAAAGATAGGGGCTTATAGTGTTGTGTCCCAACCTTTTACCTCGAGGGCAATGTCAACAATAATAGTTTATGATAACTTGCATCCAATTGGATATATATATCAGGATCTTCCCACCACAATGTGCTTGCCAAAGGATAAAGTGTAAAAAGGGAAAGGTGAAGATCACCATGACTCTTGCATAAAACATAAAGCAAAAATACAAGATAGGCCCTTCGCAGAGGGAAGCAGAGGTTGTCATGTGCTTTTATGGTTGGATGCACGAAATCTTAATGCAAAAGAACGTCACTTTATATTGCCACTTGTGATAGGGACCTTTATTATGCAGTCCATCGCTTTTATTTCTTCCATATCACAAGATCGTATAAAGCTTATTTTCTCCACTAATAGATCATACATATTTAGAAAGCAATTTTTATTGCATGCAACAATGACAACTTACTTGAAGGATCTTACTCAATCCATAGGTAGGTATGGTGGACACTCATGGCAAAACTAGGTTTGAGGATATTCGAAAGCACAAGCAGTATCTCTACTTGGTGCAGAGAATTTGGCTAGCATGAGGGGGAAAGGCAAGCTCAACATGTTGGATGATCCATGACAATATACTTTATTTCAGATGTAAGAAAACATAAACCATTACGTTGTCTTCCTTGTCCAACATCAACTTTTTATCATGTCATATTTTAATGAGTGCTCACAATCATAAAAGATGTCCAAGATAGTATATTTATATGTGAAAACCTCTCTTCCTTTATTACTTCCTATTAATTTCAACGATGACCAAAACTATGTTTGTCAACTCTCAACAGCTTTTATTCATCATACTCTTTATATGTGAAGTCATTACTCTCCATAAGATCAATATGATCTCTTTAATTCTTTTTATTCTTTCTTTTATTCCCTCAAGATCATAGCAAGATAGCAAAGTCCTTGACTCAAAACTAATCTTTATTATATATATAGCTCACGGACTCGATTACATAGAAGGATCGTAAAGCAAAACTCAAAACTAGATCATACTAAAACTTTATTCTACTAGATCAAGATATTACCAAAAGGAACGAACTAAGAAAAACAGTAAAGATAGGAGTGTGATAGTGATACGATACCGGGGCACCTTCCCCAAGCCTGGCAGTTGCCAAGGGGAGTGCCCATACCCATGTGTTTAAGTCTCTTTCTTCGGAGGTGGTGATGTGATATTCTTGGCGATGATGCCCCTCAGGATACGATTCTCTTCCTCGAGCTTATTGACTTGAATCTTGAGGTCCATTATTTCCTTACGGAGCTTACCCGTGACGGCTAAAGCTCCTCTCACCCATGGATGTTGCATAGCTGCGGGAGAACAAGTAACACTCTTTTTCATATTTTCATAAGAAAGAAATCTAACATTGGAAGGGATGACCGAGTTTGGAATAGCTGAGCTCTGTAGTTCCCCCATCGTGAATCCGGCTTGGAAACAAGAAGTAACTTGTTGATCCTCCTCCATGGCATCTATCCTTTTCAAGTCGGCCTCCATCTCTTCCTCCGTTGATGGCCCAAAGTGGTCAGCATCACTATTTTGCTCCTGGTCCCGGTGTCGGATGAGACACCCGAGTCTCCCCGACCGACTCTTGAGAAGACATCTTGCTCTAATCTGCGGTAGAAACAACTCAAAACAAAAACAGAGGATAATTGCATGGTACGATGGTCAAAACCTTCAGGAGATTATATAATGAATTTTTACCGACCAAAAGAAGTATTGTGCAAGAAAACGGAGTCCGGAGGGCACACGAGGTGCCCACGAGGCAGGGGGGCATGCCCAGGGGGTAGGGCGCGCCCTCCACCCTCGTGGATGCCTCGTGTCCTTTTCGGACTACTTCTTATTTTCCTATTTTCTTAAATATTCCAAAACAGAGAAAAATTGCTATTAGAACTGTTTTGGAGTCGGTTTACTTACCGTACCACATACCTGTTCCTTTTCGGAGTCTGAAACATTCTGGAAAGTATCCCTTATGTACTCCTCCGGGGTTACGGTATCAATAACATTGGTTCAACATTTATGGGATTGCCTGAGATATAGTGTTTGATTCTTTGACCGTTCACCACCTTCGGATTTGTGCCTTCGAAGTTGTTAATTTTTATGGCACCGGAACGATAGACCTCCTCGATAACGTAAGGACCTTCCCATTTAGAGAGGAGTTTTCCTGCAAAAAATCTTAAACGAGAGTTGTATAACAAGACATAATCACCTACATTAAACTCATGCTTTTGTATCCTTTTGTCATGCCATCTTTTAACCTTTTCTTTAAACAGTTTGGCATTCTCATAGGCCTGGGTTCTCCACTCATCAAGTGAGCTAATGTCAAATAGTCTCTTCTCACCAGCAAGTTTGAAATCATAATTGAGCTCTTTAATGGCCCAATATGCCTTATGTTCTAGTTCGAGAGGTAAATGACATGCTTTTCCATAAACCATTTTATACGGAGACATACCCATAGGATTTTTATATGCAGTTCTATAGGCCCATAATGCATCATCAAGTTTCTTGGACCAATTCTTTCTAGATCTATTAACAGTCTTTTGCAAAATTAATTTGATCTCTCTATTACTCAGTTCTACTTGACCACTAGACTGTGGGTGGTATGGAGATGCAATTCTATGATTAACATCATACTTAGGAAGCATTTTACGAAAAGCACCGTGAATAAAATGTGAACCACCATCAGTCATTAAGTATCTAGGGACTCCAAACCTCGGAAAAATAACTTCTTTAAGCATCTTAATAGAGGTGTTATGATCAGCACTACTAGTTGGAATAGCTTCTACCCACTTAGTAACGTAATCAACAGCAACCAAAATATGTGTATACCCATTAGAGGAAGGAAACGGTCCCATATAATCAAAGCCCCAAACATCAAGTGGTTTGATAACAAGTGAATAATTCATAGGCATTTCTTGACGTCTACTAATATTACCAATTCTTTGACATTCATCACAAGACAAGACAAACTTACGGGCATCCTTGAAGAGAGTAGGCCAATAAAAACCGGATTGCAATACCTTATGTGCAGTTCTATCTCCAGCGTGGTGTCCTCCATAAGCCTCGGAGTGACACTTGCGTAGGATCTGTTCCTGTTCATGCTCAGGTACACAAAGTCTAATAACACCATCTACTCCTTCTTTATAAAGGTGTGGGTCATCCCAGAAGTAATGTCTTAAATCATAGAAAAACTTTTTCTTTTGCTGGTATGTGAAACTAGGTGGTATAAATTTAGCAACAATGTAATTAGCATAATCAGCATACCATGGAGCAGTACGAGAAGCATTTATGACAGCTAATTGTTCATCAGGAAAGCTATCATCAATAGGTAGTGGGTCATCAAGAACATTCTCTAACCTAGATAAGTTGTCTGCAACGGGGTTCTCAGCTCCCTTTCTATCAATAATATGCAAATCAAATTCTTGTAGTAGGAGAACCCATCTAATAAGTCTAGGTTTAGCATCTTTCTTTTCCATAAGATATTTAATAGCAGCATGATCAGTGTGAACAGTTACTTTAGAATCAACAATATAAGGTCTGAACTTATCACAAGCAAATACAACTGCTAAAAATTCTTTTTCAGTAGTAGCATAATTTCTCTGGGCACTGTCTAGAGTTTTACTAGCATATTGGATAACATTTAATTTCTTATCAACTCTTTGTCCTAGAACAGCACCTACAGCATAATCACTAGCATCACACATAATTTCAAAGGGTAAATTCCAATCAGGTGGCTGAACAATAGGTGCAGAAATCAAGGCTTTCTTAAGTATTTCAAATGCTTCTACACAATCATCATCAAAGACAAAAGGAACATCTTTTTGTAAAGATTAGTCAGAGGCCTAGAAATTTTTGAGAAGTCTTTAATGAACCTCCTATAAAAACCGGCATGACCAAGGAAACTTCTTATACCTTTAATGTCCTTAGGACACGACATCTTTTCAATAGCATCAACTTTAGCTTTATCAACTTCAATACCTCTTTCAGAAATTTTATGCCCCAAGACAATACCTTCATTAACCATAAAGTGGCACTTCTCCCAATTCAAGACAAGATTAGTTTCTTCACATCTCTGCAAAACTCTATCAAGGTTGCTTAAGCAATCATCAAAAGAAGTTCCATATATGGAAAAATCATCCATGAAAACCTCAACAATCTTTTCACAAAAGTCAGAGAATATAGCAGTCATACATCTTTGAAAGGTAGCAGGTGCATTGCATAAACCAAAAGGCATACGTCTATAAGCAAAGGTACCGAAAGGGCAAGTAAAAGTGGTCTTTTCTTGATCCTCTTTTGACACAGGTATTTGAGAGAAACCAGAATAACCATCTAGAAAGCAAAAATGTGTATGTTTAGATAATCTTTCTAGCATTTGATCAATAAAAGGTAAAGGGTAATGATCCTTTTTAGTAGCTTTATTTAGTTTGTGAAAATCAATTACCATTCTATAACCTGTAACAATTCTTTGTGGGATCAATTCATCTTTATCATTAGGAACAACAGTAATACCTCCCTTCTTAGGGACACAATGGACAGGACTTACCCACTGACTATCAGCGACAGGATAAATTATACCTGCCTCCAGAAGCTTTAGTATTTCTTTTCTTACCACTTCTTTCATCTTAGGATTTAACCGTCGTTGGTGATCAACAACCGGTTTAGCGTCTTTCTCCAATTTAATTTGTGCTGGCATAGAGTGGGACTAATGCCCTTAAGATCATCAAGAGTATATCCAATAGCAGCACGGTGCTTCTTCAGAGTTTTCAATAATTTCTCTTCTTCCTTCTCTGAAAGGTTAGCACTAATAATAACAGGATATATCTTCTTTTCATCAAGATAAACATATTTAAGAGTATGAGGTAATGGTTTAAGCTCAAACACGGGATCACCCTTGGGTGGAGGAGGATCCCCTAGAATTTCAACAGGCAAGTTGTGTTTCAAAATAGGTCCCTGTTTAAAGAATACTTCATCTATTTCCCTTCTTTCATTCATAAACATATCATTTTCATGGTCTAGCAAATATTGTTCTAAAGGATCATTAGGAGGCACGGCAATAGAAGCAAGACCAATAATTTCATCTTTACTAGGCAATTCTTTATCATGGGGTTGTCTACGAAATTTAGCAAAATTAAAATCATGAGACATATCCCCTAAACCAATAGTAACAACATCCTTTTTGCAATCTATCTTAGCATTAACAGTATTCAAGAAGGGTTTGCCAAATATAATGGGACAAAAGTCATCTTGTGGGGAACCAAGAACAAGAAAATCAGTAGCATATTTAATTTTCCCACACAAGACTTCAACATCTCTAATAATCCCAACTGGTGAAATAGTATCTCTATTAGCAAGCTTAATTGTAACATCAATACCTTCTAACTCAGCAGGTGCAATGTCATGCATAATTCTTCGTATAAAGAATGAGGTATTGCGCTCGCACTAGCACCCATATCACATAAGCCATGATAGCAATGATCTCCTATTTTAACAGAAATAACAGGCATGCCTACAACAGGTCTATGTTTATTTTTAGTATCGGGTCTAGCAATTCTAGCAGCTTCATCACAGAAGTAAATAACATGCCCATCAATATTATCGACCAAGAGATCTTTAACCATAGCAATACTAGGTTCAACTTTAATTTGCTCAGGGGGTGTAGATGTTCTAGTATTACTCTTACAAACCACAGTTGAAGCTTTAGCATGATCCTTTATTCTAGCAGGGAAAGGTGGTTTCTCAATATAAGCGGTAGGAACAATAGGATCAACATTATAAGTGATAGTCTTTTCTTCAACTTTAATAGTTTCAACTACTTTTACTTCAATGGGAGGATGATATTTAAACCACTTCTCCTTAGGGAGATCAACATGAGTAGCAAAAAATTCACAGAAAGAAGCTACTATCTCAGAGTCAAGTCCATATTTAGTGCTAAATTCACGAAAAGCATCGGTATCCATAAAAGATTTAACACAATCAAACTTAGGTGTTATACCTGACTCCTTACCTTCGTCGAGTTCCCAATCTTCAGAGTTGCGTTTAATTCTTTCCAATAAATCCCATCTGAATTCAATAGTCTTCATCATAAAGAACCAGTACAAGAAGTATCGAGCATGGAGCGATTATTGAGAGAAAGCCGAGCATAAAATTTTGAATAATAATTTCTCTTGAGAGCTCATGATTGGGGCATGAATATAACATTGACTTAAGCCTCCCCCAAGCTTGAGCGATGACTTTCTCCTTCGCGAGGCCAAAAATTATATATATAATTACGATCACGATGAACCAGATGCATAGGATAAAACTTCTGATGAAATTCCAATTTCAATCGGTTGTAGTTCCATGATCCAATATCATCACATAGCCTAAACCATGTCAATGCCTTTCCCTTCAAAGATAAAGGGAAGACCTTCTTCTTGATAACATCCTCGGGCATACCTGCAAGCTTAAATAATCCACAAACTTCATCCACATAGATTAGGTGCAAATCGGGATGTAATGTTCCATCTCCTATAAAAGGATTAGCTAGCAGTTTCTCTATCATACCCGAAGGAATTTCAAAGTAAACATTTTCAGTAGGTTCAGTAGGTTGAGGAGCAACTCTTTGCTCTACTGGTCGGGGTGAAGATACCCCGAACAAGCCCCTCAAAGGATTATTTCCATAGTAACAAGTGACAGTAAATTTCAGCACACTATATAAATTTTTCCTTACCAAATTCCACTTACCAAAGGCGCTTCACTCCCCGGCAACGGCGCCAGAAAAGAGTCTTGATGACCCACAAGTATAGGGGATCTATCGTAGTCCTTTTGATAAGTAAGAGTGTCGAACCCAACGAGGAGCAGAAGGAAATGACAAGCGGTTTTCAGTAAGGTATTCTCTGCAAGCACTGAAATTATCGGTAACAGATAGTTTTGTGATAAGGTAATTTGTAACGGGTAACAAGTAATAAAGGTAAACAAGGTGCAGCAAGGTGGCCCAATCCTTTTTGTAGCAAAGGACAAGCCTGGACAAACTCTTATATAAAGGAAAGCGCTCCCGAGGACACATGGGAATTATCGTCAAGCTAGTTTTCATCATGCTCATAAGATCCGCGTTCATTACTTCGATAATTTGATATGTGGTTGGACCAGTGCTTGGATACTGCCCTTCCTTGTACAAGAATCCCACTTATGATTAACCCCTCTTGCAAGCATCCGCAACTACAAAAGAAGTATTAAGTTAAACCTAACCATAGCATGAAACATGTGGATCCAAATCAGCCCCTTACGAAGCAACGCATAAACTAGGGTTTAAACTTCTGTCACTCTAGCAACCCATCATCTACTTATTACTTCACAATGCCTTCCCCTAGGCCCAAACAATGGTGAAGTGTCATGTAGTCGACGTTCACATAACACCACTAGAGGAAAGACAACATACATCTCATCAAAATATCGAACGAATACCAAATTCACATGACTACTTATAGCAAGACTTATCCCATGTCCTCAGGAACAAACGTAACTACTCACAAATCATATTCATGTTCATAATCAGAGGGATATTAATATGCATAAAGGATCTGAACATATGACCTTCCACCAAATAAACCAACTAGCATCAACTACAAGGAGTAATCAACACTACTAGCAACCCACAGGTACCAATCTGAGGTTTTGAGACAAAGATTGGATACAAGAGATGAACTAGGGTTTGAGATGAGATGGTGCTGGTGAAGATGTTGATGGAGATTGACCCCCTCCCGATGAGAGTATCGATGGTGATGACGATGGTGATGATTTCCCCCTCCCGGAGGGATGTTTCCCCGGCAGAACAGCTCCGCCGGAGCCCTAGGTTTCGCCAAGTTCCGCCTCGAGACGGCGGCGCTTCATCCCGAAAGCTTCCTCCTTATTTTTTTCCAGGGCAAAAGACTTCATATAGGAAAAGATGGGCACCAGAGGCCTGCCAGGGGGCCCACGAGGCAGGGGCGTGCCCAGGGGGGTAGAGCGCGCCCCCACCCTCGTGGACAGTGTGTGGCCCCCCTCTGGTGCTTTCTTCGCCCAATATTTTTAATATATTCCAAAACTGACTTTCGTGGAGTTTTAGGACTTTTGGAGTTGTGCAGAATAGGTCTCTAATATTTGCTCCTTTTCCAGCCCAGAATTCCAGCTGCCGACATTCTCCCTCTTCGTGTAAACCTTGTAAAATAAGAGAGAATAGGCATAAGTATTGTGACATAATGTGTAATAACAGCCCATAATGTAATAAATATCGATAAAAAAGTATGATGCAAAATGGACGTATCAGTCATCACCTCGGCTAGCATGGCAAGTTCGTTCAAGACCTTTCTCGACTCAGCTAATAACATCATTACAAGGAACCCAAGGGTCGAGGAGCGGTTTGATCTCCCCTATCTTCTTCGCCGTGACCCTGCTGACTGGCGCGGGGACGAGGGAAGCCTCGCCTTGTGCAAGTTGATGTCACTTGATAATGATACGTATGATGTTAAGATGCCATCGCTTGAGGGCAAGGCTTGGGCAGGCGCAAATGGAGATTGGGTTGTTCATATTGGCTACAACTACGAGTGGGAACTTGTGAATGTGTACACTCGTCACCGGGTTCCACTTCCAAAAATCTCAGATGACTGCCCAGAGGTTGAGTACACCGGTAATCTACGTGAGTTCAAATACGATCATGCTGACTGTCGTCTACGGAAGATAGCAATTTGTCGAGTTCCCAACCGCTCTTGGGATTACACGAACTATGAAGTTGTTGCTATCTTCGACAAGCTTGTTGCCTTCCTTACTTCCACGCCTCGATGGATATTGCTCAAAATCAATTTCTGTACACGGATGAGTACTGTGATGCAATTCAATACGAGGGTCTTGTGTTTGCTGCCACCACTCGTGGCACTGTTTTTGCATGGAATCATCATGCTTTCGGTACGTTTGTCTTCCACCGTAATTATAATTGTTTCATCCACATGCATGCGGGTTAGCTAGTTTCCCTTTACTAATTAATTAACCTTCTTGTGTTTCCAAGGTCCTGTGAACATTCCACCACCTATACTTGAAAATTTTTATAACCAAGGGGGAGATGACGATGCTGATGATCACGAGCATGAGGACGAGCAGGACCCATATACTCAGTGGCGCCTGGCAACTTATTCCGATGGATCACCTCTTCTTGTCTGTATACAGGGCACTACTGATGTTACTAAGGAAGCAGGTGTTGTCTCGCATGGTCGCACTCTCCGGACCTATTCCAACATCCGTTGCAGGGTATTCGGGATGGATACTAGTGTACTAGCGCCAACACCTTCTCCCTGGTTCAGTATTGAAAGTCTTGGAGGAAACTCGCTCTTCCTTGGACAAAACTATCCAATGATGGTGGAAGGCGATCCAGCTGCTGTTGACACAACGTTACTACCATTTATGAGAAGCAACTGTATCTATACCTCGGACATTGCTATGCTTCCCTACCGTCCCAATATGGGTCCTGACATAGGCCGCTTCAGCCTGGATGATCAGTCCTGCGTTGGTCTCGAGATTGACAGTAGCTGGCCCTTCCCAGAGAATCACTTCTGGTTCAAAGCAAGCGTTTCCAACGCCGATGAGTGGTTGAGCTGAAGTTCATTTCATCGCTTTGTTATTTGTTGTGTGAGAAAAACTTTACTAGAATGTTTTGTTGGAAATGATCTATAATCCAACGTGTATCCTCGTTGTCGTTGTGGGCTGATGACTTGTTGTATGTAACCAATGGTACATTTGCATATGCGTCCATCAACTCACGCCTGCTAGTGGTGTCCATATGAACAGTGCTAGTGATTTTAGTTGCAAAAATTAGATAGTGCTAGTGATTTTTAGCTACATATTTTGACAAATCGCAGTGTTACAAGGTTGACAAATGGCAATGTTACTAGATAAACAAATGTCAATCTTTCTAGTTTGACAAATGGCAACATACCCAAAATGACAGTTATGCAAATCTTACCCAATTGTTTGTACGTGGTTGCACACGGGTCATGCAAAACAACCGTTTGCATTGAAGGGATGCAGAAATCCTGCTCGACACATTTTCCATTGGCTTCCTGGGGAAGCTGTCGGTTTGCATCCGGGTGTTCTAACTAAAACGTTTGCGATGAGTGTTTTATATTTAAAAACCATTGACGTTTTTTCCAAAAGAAAATCATTTGATAAGTCTGTACATTAAGAGAGAGAAACGCAAGTTCGTTCAAACCATATCTTTCATTCAGTCACACTATGAATTTATATTCATATGATCGAGAATTTGAGATACAGTATTAAACCCAAAAAAACTATTTCCGGCGGCGCCGGAGGCGGCGTGCCGCGCCGTCGTTGTCGTTGTCATCCTCCGGGACGCCGTTGTTGAAGTCTTCAAGGCAGCACAAAATGTTCTTCACTTGTAAATCAAACATCATGTCGTCGCGCGATCGACGGGAGGGGCACGGGAGGACGGAAACTAGCGCCGCTGAGAGGTAGCGATCGACGGCAGCATCCCACGCCGCTGAGAGGTAGCGGTCGACGGCAGCGTCCCACGCCGCTGAGGGGGCGCGTGCACGGACACGGGCACGGGCGCGGCGGGTGCAGCCAAACGCACGGGGGCCGGCGCCACGGTGGGTGGAGGGGCGCGCATGGGCACGAGCGCTGGCGCTGGCATGTACACGAGCTCGCGCGGGTCCGCGGAGACCTCGCTGACTCCCGCGGCTTCGAGCTCTGCGATAGTGCTCGGCGACTAGCCCGTCAATGCTATGGGGATGGTCGCTGGGGCGGCCGCGGGGATGGGAACTGAGACGGGAGCGGGGGCAGCAACCGCCGAGGCCAGCTCGTTCTGGGCCATGTCCATGAGGCCCCATTCCTCCTTATTTTCTATCTCCTCCAGCTCGGAGTCGACTTCACCAAACTTGAAGACTAGTGGCAGATGATCGTTCTGCGCCATGGCGTTGGTGGAGGTCTACGGGAGGGAGGGGAACGGGAGGCGAACAGTAAGGCCGCCCGTATTAAACAGCGGCTCGGGCGCCATTAATGGGGAGGAAGGCGGGCGGCCATGGAAGTCAAAGGTCTCGCTTCCCAGTGAGCCTACGCAGCATACAGCTCGCACGCTTCCCGGTGAGCCTGCGCATTGGAGGACAACTTGCACGCCTCTCGGTCAGCCTGCGCACCAGACTGCGCTCGCACGCCTCCCGTTCAGCCAAGGTCAAACAGTTGTCCACACAGTACCTCCTACAGCCATTAAAACCAAGACATGTGGCGTCACGTGAATGGTTAACAGAACGCACACAGTTTGAATTCTACAAACGTTTGAGATATTAAAGTGGCAGCTATTTTTTCAAAATGCCTTTGTTGGCTGTCATTATTCGAGTGCGCCTTCTCTCAAAACGGACACGGAAAATACCACAGCATGTCGGATGCCATTCCATGATAGCATGCCAAGTTTCATGAATTTCACACGAGTTTTGGATTTACTACAATTTAAAACCATGCATCTCAATGTTTTGCCGGCAATCAACGGTGCCCTGGTGTTTGAAATTCATTCCCATTTCTTGCATCGGACCTAAGCATGCACCCAAGGACACAGATTTGATTTTTCAACCAATTTATATGCACTCGAGCATGTGCATGTAGTTCAAATTTGAATTATGCACATAAATGCATTGAAAACTCAGTTAATGCATAAAAATATCCAAACGAACCCCGAAAAATCCCAAAAATTGACACAACACTCTTGTTGTTCTATGTTGACACGAGAAAAAGTTTGAAAGCAATAAGAGGCAATGGATATCGTGTCGTACCCAAAGGTGGCACGTTCCCTAATGAAACCATCATGCTTGTTGTGAGAAGCTCTGGTTTGTGAGAAGCGTATACCCGAACTTGCCCCGAATGGGACAATTTTTTTACCATGGCATGTTGATGCCGCTCCATGATAGCATGCCAAGTTTCATGAATTTTAGACGAGTTTTAGATTTACTAGAATTTAAAAACCAGGCATCTCAACGTTTTGCCGGTAATCAACAGTGCCCTGGTGTTTGAATTTCATTCTCATCTCTTGCATGGGACCTAGAAATTCACCCAAGGACACAGATTTGATTTTTCAACCAACTTTAGTGCATTGGAGCATGTGCCTGTAGTTCAAATTTGAATTATGCACATAAAATGCCTAGAAAATCTAGTTAATGCATAAAAATTTCCAAGCGAACCCCGAAAAATCACAAAAATTGACACAACACTCCTGTTGTTCTATGTTGACACTAGAAAATTTTTGAAAGAAATAAGAGGCAATGGATATCGTTTCATCCCCAAAGGTGGGACGTTCCCTATCGAAACCATCATGCTTGTTGTGAGAAGCTCTGGTTTGTGAGAAGCTTATACCCGAACCTGCCCCAAATGGGACAATTTTTTTACCACGGCATGTTGATGCCGCTCCATGATAGCATGCCAAGTTTCATGAATTTCAGACGAGTTTTGGATTTACTAGAATTTAAAAACCAGGCATCTCAATGTTTTGCCGGCAATCAATAGTGCCCTGGTGTTTGAAATTCATTCCCATCTCTTGCATGGGACCTAGAAATTCACCCTAGGACACACATGTGAGTTTTCAACCAACTTTGGTGCATTGGAGCATGTGCTTGTAGTTCAAATTTGAAATATATAAAAAAGGCCAAACGAACCCCGAAAAATTCCAAGATTAAACACAACACTCCTGTTGTTCTATGTTGACACTAGAAATTTTTTGAAAGCAATAAGAGGCAACGGATATCGTCCCGTTCCCAAAGGTGGTACGTTCCCTATAGAAACCATCATGCTTGTTGTGAGAAGCTCTGGTTTGTGATAGCTGATACCCAAACTTGTCCCAAATGGGACAAAACTTTCACCACGGCATGTTGATGCCGCTCCATGATAGCATGCCAAGTTTCATGAATTTCAGAGGAGTTTTGGATTTACCAGAATTTATAAACCTGGTATCTCAATGTTTTGCCGGCAATCAACAGCGCGCTGGTGTTTGAAATTCATTCCCGTCTGTTGCATGGGACCTAAGCATGCACCCAAGGACACACATGTGATTTTTCAACCAGTTTATATGCACTGGAGCATGTGCATGTAGTTCAAATTTTAATTATGCACATAAAATGCCTAGAAAACTCAGTTAATGCATAAAAATGTCCAAATGAACCCCGAAAAATCCCAAAAATTGACACAACACTCCTGTTGTTCTATGTTGACACGAGAAAGTTTTTGAAAGCAATAAGAGTCAATGGATATCGTTCGTCCCCAAAGGTGGGACGTACGTTCCCTACCGAAACCATCAGACTTGTTGTGAGAAGCTCTCGTTTGTGAGAAGCATATACCCAAACCTGCCCCAAATGGGACAATTTTTTTACCACGGCATGTTTATGCCGCTCCATGATAGCATGCCAAGTATCATGAATTTCAGATGAGTTTTGGATTTACTAGAATTTAAAAACCAGGCATCTCAATGTTTTGCCGGCAATCAACGGTGTCGTGGTGTTTCAAATTCATTCCCATTTCTTGCATGGGACCTAAGCATGCACCCAAGGACATAGATTTGATTTTTCAACCAATTTATATGCACTAGAGCATGTGCATGTAGTTCAGATTTGAATTATGCACATAAAGGCATTGAAAACTCAGTTAATGCATAAAAATGTCCAAACGAACCCCGAAAAATCCCAAAAATTGAAAAAACACTCATGTTGTTCTATCTGGACACGATAAATTTTTTGAAAGCAATAAGAGGCAATGGATATCGTTTCGTCCCCAAAGGTGGGACGTTCCCTATCGAAACCATCATGCTTGTTGTGGGAAGCTCTGGTTTATGAGAAGCTTATACCCGAACCTGCCCCAAATGGGACAATTTTTTTACCACGGCATGTTGATGCCGCTCCATGATAGCATGCCCAGTTTCATGAATTTCAGACGAGTTTTGGATTTACTAGAATTTAAAAACCAGGCATCTCAACATTTTGCCGGCAATCAACAGTGCTCTGGTGTTTGAATTTCATTCCAATCTCATGCATGGGACCTAGAAATTCACCCAAGGACACACATGTGATTTTTCAACCAACTATAGTGCATTGGAGCATGTGCTTGTAGTTCAAATTTGAATTATGCACATAAAATGCCTACAAAACCCAGTTAATGTATAAAAAAGGCCAAACAAACCCCAAAAAATTCCAAGATTAAACACAACACTCCTGTTGTTCTATGTTGACACTAGCAAAAATTTGAAAGCAATAAGAGGCAACGGATATCGTCCCGTCCCCAAAGGTGGTACGTTCCCTATCGAAACCATTATGCTTGTTGTGAGAAGCTTTGGTTTGTGAGAAGCTTATACCCAAACCTTCCCCAAATGGGACAAAATTTTCACCACGGCATGTTGATGCCGCTCCATGATAGCATGCCAAGTTTCATGAATTTCAGACGAGTTTTGGATTTACTAGAATTTAAAAACCAGGTATCTCAACGTTTTGCCGGCAATCAACAGTGCCCTGGTGTTTGAAATTCATTCCCATCTCTTGCACGGGACCTAGAAATTCTCCCAAGGACACACATGTGATTTTTCAACCAACTTTGGTGCATTGGAACATGTGCTTGTAGTTCAAATTTGAATTATGCACATAAAATGCCTAGAAAACCTAGTTAATGTATAAAAAAGGCCGAATGAACCACGAAAAATTCATTCCCATTTCTTGCATGGGACCTAAGCATAAACTGAAGGACACAGATTTGATTTTTCAACCAATTTGTATGCACCGGAGCATGTGCATGTAGTTTAATTTTGAAGTGTGCACGTGAAATGGCTAGAAAACTAGTTTATTGTATAAAATGTCCAAACGAACCCTGAATAATTCCAATTCTTTTACGACACACATATAGTTGCATGTTCACTGCAGATAAAAGGTCTAGCAATTCAAACAACGTCCATTGCCGCTGTGACCCCATTTTGTAATTAAAATCAAGTAGATCCCACACAGTTATTATCACCAACCGTGTGAGATGTAGTACAAAATATCTTGGAGCACCGTCAGTGTATAGTACGCCTATGGCTTACGCGAGAAGGTGCGTCGGCTACAGTCCACAGCCGGCGTGTCAGGCACACTAGCTCACTCCCCAAAACTCCCGCCTCTACATCCCTCGCAATCTCGAAAATATCTACCGCCTCGAAGGTTTTAATGTTTGATAGCACACGATTAGTATGTGCGGACTGTGTGCGATGTTTGTTACTCCCGCTCTGCTTCAGTCCCTTGATTCAAATTTTTAGTAGCCCCGGCATTTTACTCCCGCCTCTGCATCCCTCGCAATCTCAAAAATATATGCTCGCCCTTGATCCAAATTTTCAGTACCCTTGTTACTCCCGCCTAGTAAAATTTTCAGTTGCCGCAGTATTTCCTCAAACACAACCTTGCCCCCCCCTCCACACACACCCCCAAAACCTCCGCTCACACAGACACACACAACCCTCGAAACCATTGCTAGGTCGCCGCCATCGCTGGCGCCTCCATCCTCAACCTCTGCCCGTGTGCCGGGGAGCTCGAGGAGTGAATGGCCAAAAAGAGGTTTATCGTGGCCTTTTCGCCCGACGCTGGCGAGGTGGCCGCCGAGGTGTCCCCGTCGTCTTCCGCGGGCCCGATCCGCCGTCGCCGGTCCCCCAGTCCACTCGCCGCCGCGCCCCTATGCCGGTTCGAGGACTTACCCGTCCTCCCTCGGACCCGGCAGCCAACGAAGTCCTACCTCGGGGTCCGGCAGCGGCGGTAGGGGACGTGGGTCGCCGAGATTACAGATCAAGAGACCCACACCCGCCGGTGGCTCGGTAGCTTCCACACGGCCGAGCTCGCTGCCATGGAGTACGACCGCTGGCAGGTCCACTACCACGGCGCGACGGCTAGGCTCAATTTCCCCTTCGGCACACGTCACATCCACCTCGTTCCGCCGGAGCCAGGGGTGGTGAGCTCAGCTATGGTGCGGGAGGACCGCGAGGCGTGGGAGTGCCTTGAGGCCGAGGCCACCGACGAGGCCTACATGCAAGAGCTCTAGCGGCAGCACCCGGAGCTCGTGGAGGCGGAGCGGGCGATCTTTGCCAGCACAGAGGGCGGCGAGGTTATCGCACTCTCCTCCGATGACGAGGTCGAAGGCGGCAAGGACGGCGGCGTGGAGGGCGGCGATGTTATCACGCTCTCCTCTGATGACGAGGTCGAAGGCGGCGGCGATGGCGGCATGGAGGGCGTCGAGGTGGGCCCCGAGGACGAGGAGAACGACGTCGACAAGTGGAGGAGTGCCTTCCCCAACGACCCCAACGACGGTACTAGCCCGGACCCGGCTCGCGGCACACCGTGCATGACGAGGAAGGATTGGCTCGACCTCTACTTCGACCGAAAGTAGTTTAGCTTAGTTTAAATTTATGTTTTATGTTCGGTTATGCAAAACTATCTATGTTTATGTTTGAATGCATGCTACTTTCGGTTGAACCTGCTTTGAACTTGATCAAATTGAAGTTTACAACCTTAAGTTTAGGGGATCGACTAGAAAAGGCCAAAAATGGCTGGAGTATATATATATATATATATATATATATATATATATATATATATATATATATATATATATATCCACTAAGGGTTTTAGTCCTTTAACTTTTTAACGATCGCCTAGAGATGTCCTTATGACTTGTTTATTTCAGTTCTTCACAATGTGATGCTCTATATGTGCAACTATTTGCCGTGCAGTTCAATTTCATCAATAACAGTTTCAACAATACCACTATGAATTACGATATTTGGTTATTGTTAAGGATATTGCAGTTAACATGCCTTTTCGTTTTTCAATTCTTGTTTAGCAACATGCATTGTACTGAATGACTAAATATGCAATCCCAGGCTACATAGCAACAAGGAAGAGTGTTACCTTAATGTTCTGATGATGTCTAGATATACATGTAATAAAATCTTATATAATGGGATGGATGGAGTGTTGTACTACATCATTTTTCAATTGTTGTTTAGCTTCTAATATTAACTTGGTGCTTTTAGGTACATATATCATTGCTAAAGATCCACACTTCGACCCTTTCTGCGTATGGGGCAATGAGATATTCATGAACCAGCATCAAGTGAGGAAACTGATAAAGATTGTTATTAAAATGGATCAAAAGATGTCAATTGAACTATTTGTTTACACTTTATGCAAGACAACAATGAACTGCGGGATGGTAAGTAAGAACCCTGTAGCCTTCTTTTTACTGCCCCCGTAATGAGTTGTGTTAGATGACAATATCTGAATCTTTTTTCTTTTACAGTGGATCCTGAAGCAGTTTACTCAAGATTACCTCTCAAACTACATGATTGGCAGCCGACCATCACAAGGGGTTGGACCAGAGTCATGCATGCCTTCTGCATCCAGGAGAGCACAATAGGGCCATTCCGCTTCACCTTGTTCAGCAATGGAATGTCTGTCGCCTCTTTCTTTACCATCTGTAATAGTACAAGTATAGAACCATGGTACATCATTCTTTATTTGGTGCTTATGTAATTCTTAAACATATGTACCTGTGAATCGAATAATGCATTGGTTGTTTGAACCTGATGGATATGAATAAAGCTATAGCCTACTTTCAAGTTTAAATTAGGTACAATTTTAAATAGCAGCAATTAAATTAGGGCAAAATTACGTTGTGCGGGTCATTATGGCACGCACGGTTGGTAAAACAGAAACGTTTGCAATATACACCATAATCCGAGACGGTTCACAGAGAGGAGACGTGTGCAAGCATGCACACAGTTGCCGTTTGCAAAGCGTGTGTGATGTCAGACACTATCACATACGGTGTGGGAAAACTAAATGTGTGTGATTGTCTACCCATCGTACACGGTTTATAATCATGAATTGTTTGTGATGTGCCAGGCACGTAAAACTCCCGTGCCTAGAATCTGCATGGAAAACTCTCGTGCCTGGAATGTGCCTGGTTTTAGGCAGAACCACAAAACTCCGACTACGATGGCAATGCGAGCACAAACGATTAGCAAGGATGAAGCATTTTGGATATTCAAGATATCGGAAACGGTTATATAGGGACAACTGTATGCATCAAGGCTCCCTATCCCCGACGGTTTCTGGGTCGTGTGGGAAGGACCCCCTATCGCCCACACTCACTTGGCGACGGTTCCAAATGCCGTCACGGAAAGGGGTTAAAAATCGTTTGTTTAGGACCGACGCACACCAGTGGTTCTTCACCGTCATCATTGTTCTGCTGCTAGAAGTTATTCCGCTTCCATGAGTTGTTCTGCTGCTATAATAGAGCTACCTTAGCAGGCTTAGTGTCGCCGTGCCGACGAGCCTTTGTAATATCAAAGCCCTTGTATCCATATCATTTGTAATAAAGAGTTGGTTTTTTCTATGCCAACTAGTCTCATATTCCAGAAGACTTGATCTCTGGGCTGGAATACGAGGTGGTCCAGTTCCTCCAAGCTGGGGTGCCATAGAGGGAGTGAGAGAGAGAGAGATAGCTAGAGGGAGATAGATAAGTGATCTCTAGGCTGGAATACAGGAGAAGGTTCAACCTTGGTCGTTCCCTAATGCCCCCAACCTTCCTTCCGTGAGATTATGGTCAGATAAAAAAGGGATTCGTGCGCTACCCTCCTACTTGTGTTTTAGAGATCGGGGCCATTTTGTCAGTATGCAGCAGACTGCTCCTAGTTGAAAGGGACCCACACGTTGGTTCGTAAGAGCCTCCCCGCCAGTTTGCAGTGGATTGCCCCTGGTTGAGGAGCATCTGCCTACCAGGGACCGAGCGCTACGTTTGGACCGTGCAGCTGCACGAGTGGGTCCCCCCATCTGGCTCGGCGCGACATTGGTGTAGGGGGCGCTTACCTCAAGTAGTGGAGGCATCACGCCTTGGTGGACGAGCGCGCCGACGGTGAGCGGCTCATGCAGATGGAGCGCGAGGAGGAGGAGGAGTGCCGCGAGAAGGTGGAGAGGACCCATTGGGTCTGCATTGGGTCATGCACCGACCCAAAACCAAAACCAGACACAAGCGTCCGCTCGGCTGACTCAAACAGACAAAAAGCGGACAAATTGTGCGTCCTTTTGGGTCGGCCCGTTGGAGTTTCTCTAAGGGCATCTCTAACGCCGACCCTCAAACCACCTGCATATATATTAATTAATACCCCCTCTGTTTCTAAATATAAGTCTTTTTGGAGATTTTAATATGAACTACATACGGATGTATATATACATATTTTAGAAAGTAGATTCACTCATTTTGATTCGTATGTAGTCCATATTGGAATGCTTAAAAAGACTTATATCTAGGAATGGAGGGAGTAGGTAATTAGTCTTTTTGAGACAATAACTAGTTTTTTTAGACAAGGGAAATAGTTTTCTTAAGAGTTGGGAATTAGTAGTTAATTATATTTTAGCAAAGGAAAATAGTTTTTTTGAGAAATAGCAAAGGAAAACAGTTAATTTGTTGACCTGTGCTGCCGCGTGATGCATAAGGAGGCCTTTCTGGCCCATCAATGTGCACGTTGTTGTGTAAGAAGGCACGACACTCTGTCATGCCCAGCGGCACAGTAGAGGAACCGGTTCCGAACTGGGGGGCTTATGCCCTCCCCAATGCTCCACCTTGTACAGGTGCTAAGAGTGCCATGTAGGCAAAAAATCTGATGTGGCAAGGTTATAAAGAGGAGAGAGGTGAGTTTGATGACCCCGGGAAGAACCAGTGCCAAGCACGTGAATCTAGGAAAAAGCAATTAAATGAAAGAAACCCACCAATGCATGAAATAGTTTAGCTACTAAAGCATTAAGTGAGGGGAGCTTAGCACCAACAAGTGAAACATCCTATGCATTGTAGACATTAGTTGCTAAACTTTTTAATATGCTTAGCACCTTATCTAATCACCAATGCATTGGAAGTGGCCTTAGTCTACCCACAGTGGGAGTAACATAGGTGGTAACATCACACATCTCTAGGCAAAACAGATGATGTGGTAAGTAATTAATGAGGAAAGAGGGGCATGTGATAACATAGCTAGTTACTGTAACATCACACATACCAAGACAAGATGAGTCTACAACCTAGTAAATGAAATGTTGCATGACACCACACATATATTACTCCCCACTATAGAGGTAGTAACATAGATTAGTAACACTAGTAGAACGCCCGTGCATTGCCACGGGCTTTAAGAAAAAACTATTCACGAAGGTAAAATAACCGAGAACAATGCTATCTCAGGTAATACACATCTTTTCTTTTGACAATCAGCTCAAAAAATATGTTCTTTACCTCGAATTGGTTGTGTTTTATTCATTCATCTTATCACGACCCGAGTGCAAAAATACAACCCAGCGAACGCTTGGTTGCGTATGTCACGAGCATGTGGTGACCGTTGTCCATGTTGGCAAGCATTGGTCACTAGTAGAAAACAGGGCTTTGGTCGGGCCTGGCCAGCCCATTAGTCCCGGTTCAGTCACGAACCGAGACCCATGGGGAGGCATACGTCCCGGTTCGTGCGCCCAGGGGGGCGGCCGGGCCTCGTGGGGCATTGGTCCCGGTTCGTCTGGACCCATTTGTCCCGGTTCCAGGTACGAACAGGGACCAATGGTCCTCGCTCCTGGCCCACAGCCATTGGTCCTGGTTCGTGGCTGGAACCGGGACAGAAGGGGGGCCTTTAGTCCCGGTTCCAGCCACGAACCGGGACCAATGAATTTCCTATATATACCCCATCGCCGGCGAGCAGAGCACTCCACACTGCTCTGTTTTTTCTGGCCGGCGAGGGGAGAGCTTTGTGGTGCTCTAGCTCACCTCCTATGCACATGAGGTGTTCGATGAAATGCCTGAGCCACACTAGTTAAGCTTTCTCCTCTCGAAGCTCGACCTCCAAGCTCCATTTTCCTCGAGATTTGTCTAGGTTTAGCGGTCCGTCACGTCCCGTCCCCGTCTTCACCGCCGTCGATCGCCCGCGCAGATCTCGTCGCCGGCACCACCGTGGTGAGCCTCTTGTTCTTATCTTTTTTCTAAAAGAAAAAAATTATTACTTTAGATAGATACTTGACTAATTTTCTTACTTTTATTATTGCTTGTTATTATATAGTGCGATGGTTTTGGTATCCGCCCCCGTCAGCCCTCGTCCTGTCTATGATTCGGATGTGGTATACATTATCTTTTATAACTATTTGGTTCATTTATTGTTCATGATAATTATGTCGACCAACGTGACATAGATTTTATTTATCTAGGAGGTATGTGAACTGGAAATTCCAACCGACACTATTGTCGAGAGGTTAAATTTAGTTGAAGAAGAAAACAATTACTTGAAGGAAAAAATAAAAAAATTGAGGAGGAGAAGATGATATTGGAGTTGCATGTTGCGGATGTCGTCGATGATCACAAGATCAAGATGGATGCAATGCGTTTGAAGATTAGAAAGATTAGAAAATATGCCATTCATACTGAGGCTCGGTATCATTATGCCGTTGGATCAATTGTTACCTTGGTTGCAATTATGATCGCATTTTTGTTGCTGCATTGAAATGTTTTACGTAGTTTCAATGTATGGTTTAATTAGATGCTCTGGAGAGCTATATGTTGTTCAATGAGAACTATGTATGTACTTTGGTTTTAATGTGATGATGAACTTCTATTAATTTGGTCACTTATCTATCCATGATGTTCTGTCATGGTTTTTGACACACTTAATTATATATAATGCACGCAGATGAACCGTCAATAGATGTACGGTGACAGACACACCTTCGAGTATGTTAAGGGCGTGCATAATTTTCTCGAAGTGGCTGAGGTTAACAAGCATAATGGTTTTATGTGTTGTCCATTCCCTATATGTGGGAATATGAAGTCTTACTCTGACCGGAAAATCCTTCACAGCCACCTGCTTTATAAGGGTTTCATGCCACACTATAATGCTTGGACCAAGCACGGAGAAATAGGGGTTATGATGGAAGACAGCTAAGAAGAAGAGGACGATGACAACTATGTGCCCCCTGAATACGGTGATGCTGCAACGGGGGAAGCTGTTGAAGATCAAGAGGAACCAGAAGATGTGCCCGATGATGATCTCCGTCGTGTCATTGTTGCCGCAAGGTGATACGTCTCCAATGTGTCTATAATTTTTTATTGTTCCATGCTATTATATTATCTGTTTTGGATGTTTAATGGCCTTTATTATACACTTTTATATTATTTTTGGCACTAACCTACTAACCAAAGGCCCAGTGCAAATTGTTGTTTTTTGCCTATTTCAGTGTTTCGCAGAAAAGGAATATCAAACAGAATCCAAAAGGAATGAAACCTTCGGGAGAGCGATTTTTGGAACAAACGCAATCCAGGAGACTTGGAGTGGACATCAAGAAAGCAACGAGGAAGCCACGAGGCAGGGAGGCGTGCCCAGGGGGTAGGCGCGCCCCCCACCCTCGTGGGCCCCTCGTGGCTCCCCTGACCGACTTCTTTTGCCTATATATACTCATATACCCCGAAAACATCCGAGAGCACCACGAAACCCTATTTCCACCGCCGCAACCTTCTGTACCCATGAGATCCCATCTTGGGGCCTTTTTCGGCGCTCCGCCGGAGGGGGAATCGATCACGAAGGGCTTCTACATCAACACCGTAGCCTCTCCGATGATGTGTGAGTAGTTTACCTCAGACCTTCGGGTCCATAGTTATTAGCTACATGGCTTCTTCTCTCTCCTTGGATCTCAATACAAAGTTCTCCTCGATCTTCTTGGAGATCTATTCGATGTAATTATTTTTGCGGTGTGTTTGTCGAGATCCAATGAATTGTGGGTTTATGATCAAGATTATCTATGAACAATATTTGAATCTCCTCTGAATTATTTTATGCATGATTTAATTATCTTTGCAAGTCTCTTCGAATTATCAGTTTGGTTTGGCCTACTAGATTGATTTTTCTTGCAATGGGAGAAGTGCTTAGCTTTGGGTTCAATCTTGCGGTGTCCTTTCCCAGTGACAGCAGGGGCAGCAAGGCATGTATTGTATTGTTGCCATCGAGGATAAAAAGATGGGGTTTATATCATATTGCTTGAGTTTATCCCTCTACATCATGTCATCTTGCCTAATGCGTTACTCTGTTCTTATGAACTTAATACTCTAGATGCATGCTAGATAGCGGTCGATGTGTGGAGTAATAGTAGTAGATGGAGAATCGTTTCGGTCTACTTGTCACGGACGTGATGCCTATATACATGATCATGCCTAGATATTCTCATAACTATGCGCTTTTCTATCAATTGCTCGACAGTAATTTGTTCACCCACCGTAGATGCTATCTTTAGAGAAGCCACTAGTGAAACCTATGGCCCCCGGGTCTATTTTCCATCATATAAGTTTCCAATCTATTTTACTTTGCAATCTTTACTTTCAATCTATATCATAAAAATACCAAAAATATTTATCTTATTATCTCTATCAGATCTCACTTTTGTAAGCGGTCGTGAAGGGATTGACAACCCTTTATCGCGTTGGTTGCAAGGTTCTTATTTGTTTGTGTAGGTACAAGGCGACTTGTCTGTAGTCTCCTACTGGATTGATACCTTGGTTCTCAAAAACTGAGGGAAATACTTACACTACTTTGCTGCATCACCCTTTCCTCTTCAAGGGAAAACCAACGTAGTGCTCAAGAGGTAGCAAGAAGGATTTCTGGCGCCATTGCCAGGAAGATCTACGCCAAGTCAAGACACACCAAGTACCCATGCCAACTCTTATCCCTCGCATTACATTATTCGCCATTTGCCTCTCGTTTTCCTCTCCCCCACTTCACCTTTGCCGTTTTATTCGCCCTCTTTTTCGTTCGCCTCTTTTCGTTTGCTTCCTGTTTGCTTGTGTGTTGGATTGTTTGTCACGATGGCTCAAGACAATACTAAATTGTGTGACTTTTCCAATACCAACAACAATGATTTTCTTAGCACTCCGATTGCTCCCATTACCGATGCTGAATCTTGTGAAATTAATGCTGCTTTGCTGAATCTTGTCATGAAAGATCAATTCTCTGGCCTTCCTAGTGAAGATGCCGCTACCCATCTAAACAACTTTGTTGATTTGTGTGATATGCAAAAGAAGAAAGACGTGGATAATGATATTGTTAAATTGAAGCTATTTCTGTTTTCGCTTAGAGATCGTGCTAAAACTTGGTTTTCGTCTTTGCCTAAAAATAGTATTGATTCATGGAATAAGTGCAAAGATGCTTTTATCTCTAAGTATTTTCCTCCCGCTAAGATCATCTCACTTAGAAACGATATTATGAATTTTAAGCAACTTGATCATGAGCACGTTGCACAAGCTTGGGAGAGGATGAAATTAATGATACGTAATTGTCCTACACATGGTTTGAATTTATGGATGATTATACACAAAAATTATGCTGGATTGAATTTTGCATCTAGAAATCTTTCAAATTCGGCCGCGGGAGGCACTTTTATGGAAATCACTTTAGGAGAAGCTAGTAAACTCCTATATAATATTATGGTTAATTATTCTCAATGGCACACCGAAAGATCTACTAGTAAAAAGGTTCATGCGACAGAAGAGATTAATGTTTTGAGTGGAAAGATGGATGAACTTATGAAGTTGTTTGCTAATAAGAGTGTTTCTTCTGATCCTAATGATATGCCTTTGTCCACTTTGATTGAGAATAATAATGAATCTATGGATGTGAATTTTGTTGGTAGGAATAATTTTGGTAAAAACACGTATAGAGGAAACTTTAATCCTAGGCCGTATCCTAGTAATTCCTCTAATAATTATGGTAATTCCTACAACAACTCTTATGGAAATTTTAATAAGTTGCCCTCTGATTTTGAGAGTAGTGTTAAAGAATTTATGATTTCTCAAAAGAATTTCAATGCTTTGATTGAAGAAAAATTGCCTAAGATTGATGAATTGGCCAGGAACGTGGATAGAATTTCTCTTGATATTGATTCTTTGAAACTTAGATCTATTCCACCTAAGCATGATATCAATGAGTCTCTCAAAACTATGAGAATTTCCATTGATGAGTGCAAAGAAAGAACCGCTAGGATGCATGCTAAAAAGATTGCTTTATGAAAGCGTGTTCTTCTAGTTTTCATGACAATAAGGATGAAGATCTAAAAGTTATTGACGTGTCTCCTATTAAATCTTTGTTTTCCAATTTGAATCTTGATAATGATGGGACTGGAGATGAGTCAACTTTAGTTAGAAGGCGTCCTAATGATTCGGAGTTTTTAGATCTTGATGCAAAAATTGGTAAAAGTGGGATTGAAGAGGTCAAAACTTTACATAGCAATGAACCCACTATTTTGGATTTCAAGGAATTTAATTATGATAATTGCTCTTTGTTAGATTGTATTTCCTTGTTGCAATCCGTGTTAAATTCTCCTCATGCTTATAGTCAAAATAAAGCTTTTACCCAACATATCGTTGATGCTTTAATGCAATCTTATGAAGAAAAACTCAAATTAGAAGTTTCTATCCCTAGAAAAATTTATGATGAATGGGAACCTACTATTAAAATTAAAATTAAATATCATGAATCCTATGCTTTGTGTGATTTGGGTGCTAGTGTTTGCACGATTCCAAAAACTTTGTGTGATGTGTTAGGTTTCCGTGAATTTGATGATTGTTCTTTAAACTTGCATCTTGCGGATTCCAAAATTAATAAACCTATGGGAAGGATTAATGATGGTCTTATTGTTGCAAATATTAATTATGTGCCCGTAAATTTCATTGTTCTTGACATAGATTGCAATCCTACATGTCCTATTATTCTTGGTAGACCTTTCCTTAGAACGATTGGTGCAATTATTGATATGGAAGAAGGAAATATTAGATTCCAATTTTCGTTAAGGAACGGCATGGAACACTTTCCTAGGAATAAAGTTAAATTACCTTATGAATCTATTATGAGAGCCACTTATGGATTGCATACCAAAGATGATAATACCTAGATCTATTCTTGCCTTTATGCCTAGCTAGGGGCATTAAACGATAGCGCTTGTTGGGAGGCAACCCAATTTTATTTTTGTTTCTTGCTTTTGGTTCTGTTTAGTAATAAATAATTCATCTAGCTTCTATTTAGATGTGTTTTAATGTCTCAATTAGTGTTTGTGCCAAGTAGAACCAATAGGATCTTCTTGGGTGATAGTTGTTTGATCTTGCTGAAAAAGACAGAAACTTTGCGCTCACGAAAATAATTGTTAAAATTCACCCGAACGTGATAAAATACCAATTCTTTTTGCAGTAGATCAATATACAAATTTTCCAGGTTTTCCTAGTTTTTCAGAATTTTTGGAGTCCCAGAAGTATTCGAACAAATCAGATTGCTACAGACTGTTCTGTTTTTGACAGATTCTGTTTTTCGTGTGTTGTTTGCTTATTTTAATGAATCTATGGCTAGTATCGGCGGGTATGAACCATAGAGAAGTTGGAATAGAGTAGGTTTAACACCAATATAAATAAAGAATGAGTTCATTACAGTACCTTGTTGTTGTGGTTTGTTTTATTTCGCTAACGGAGCTCATGAGATTTTCTATTGAGTTTTGTGTTGTGAAGTTTTCAAGTTTTTGGGTAAAGATTTGATGGATTATGGAATAAGGAGTGGCAAGAGCCTAAGCTTGGGGATGCCCAAGGCACCCAAGGTAAAATTCAAGGACAACAACAAGCCTAAGCTTGGGGATGCCCCGGAAGGCATCCCCTCTTTCGTCTTCGTCCATCGGTAACTTTACTTGATGCTATATTTTTATTCACCACATGATATGTGTTTTGCTTGGAGCGTCTTGTATGATTTGAGTCTTTGCTTTTTAGTTTACCACAATCATACTTGCTGTAAACACCTATTGGAGAGACACACATGAATCGGAATTTATTAGAATACTCTATGCGCTTCACTTATATCTTTTGAGCTAGATAGTTTTGCTCTAGTGCTTCACTTATATCTTTTAGAGCACGGTGGTGGTTTTATTTTATATAAATTATTGATCTCTCATGCCTCACTTATATTATTTTGAGAGTCCTTTAGAACAGCGTGGTAATTTTCTTTGGCTATAAAATTAGTCCTAATATGATAGGCATCCAAGATGGGTATAATAAAAACTTTCATATAGAGTGCATTGAATACTATGAGAAGTTTGATACTTGATGATTGTTTTGAGATATGAAGATGGTAATATTAGAGTTGTGCTAGTTGAGTAATTGTGAATTTGAGAAACACTTGTGTTGAATTTCGCAAGTCTCGTAGCATGCACGTATGGTAAACGTTGTGTGACAAATTTGAAACATGAGGTGTTCTTTGATTGTCATCCTTATGAGTGGCGGTCGGGGACGAGCGATGGTCTTTTCCTACCAATCTATCCCCCTAGGAGCATGCGCGTAATGCTTGGTTTTTGATGACTTGTAGATTTTTGCAATAAGTATGTGAGTTCTTTATGACTAATGTTGAGTCCATGGATTATACGCATTCTCACCTTTCCATCATTGCTAGCCTCTTCGGTACCGTGCATTGCCCTTTCTCACCTTGAGAGTTGGTGCAAACTTCGCCGGTGCATCCAAACCCCGTGATATGATACGCTCTATCACACATAAACCTCCTTATATCTTCCTCAAAACAGCCACCATACCTACCTATTATGGCATTTCCATAGCCATTCCGAGATATATTGCCATGCAACTTTCCACCGTTTCATTTATTATGACACGCTTCATCATTGTCATATTGCCTTGCATGATCATGTAGTTGACATCGTATTTGTGGCAAAGCCACCATGCATAATTCATCATACATGTCACTCTTGATTCATTACCCATCCCGGTACACCGTCGGAGGCATCCATGTAGAGTCATATTTTGTTCTAAGTATCAAGTTGTAATCATTGAGTTGTAAATAAATAGAAGTGTGATGATCATCATTATTAGAGCATTGTCCCAATAAAAAAGAGAGAAGAAAGGCCAAATAAAAAAGGAAAGGCCCAAAAAAAGAAGAAGAAAAAGGGGGACAATGTTACTATCCTTTTCCACACTTGTGATTCAAAGTACCACCATGATTTTTATGATAAAGAGTCTCTTATTTTGTCACTTTCATATACTAGTGGGAATTTTTCATTATATAACTTGGCTTGTATATTCCAACAATGGGCTTCCTCAAATGCCCTAGGTCTTTGTGAGCAAGCAAGTTGGATGCACACCCACTTAGTTTCTTTTGTTGAGCTTTCATACATTTATAGCTCTAGTGCATCCGTTGCATGGCAATCCCTACTCCTTGCATTGACATCAATTGATGGGCATCTCCCTAGCCCGTTGATTAGCCGCGTCAATGTGAGACTTTCTCCTTTTTTGTCTTCTCCACATAACCCCCATCATTATATTCTATTCCACCCATAGTGCTATATCCATGGCTCACACTCATGTATTACGTGAAGGTTGAAAAAGTTTGAGATTACTAAAGTATGAAACAATTGCTTGGCTTGTCATCGGGGTTGTGCATGATGAGAGCATTCTTGTGTGACGAAAATGGAGCATGACCAAACTATACGATTTTGTAGGGATGAAATTTCTTTGGCCATGTTATCTTGAGAAGACATGACTGCTTAGTTAGTATGCTTGAAGTATTATTATTTTTATGTCAACATTAAACTTTTATCTTGAATCTTTCGAATCTGAACATTCATGCTACAATAAAGAAAATTACATTGAAAAATATGCTAGGTAGCATTCCACATCAAAAATTCTGTATTTATCATTTACCTACTCGAGGACGAGCAGGAATTAAGCTTGGGGATGTTTGATACGTCTCCAACGTATCTATAATTTTTTATTGTTCCATGCTATTATATTATCTGTTTTGGATGTTTAATGGGCTTTATTATACACATTTATATTATTTTTGGGACTAACCTACTAACCAAAGGCCCAGTGCAAATTGCTATTTTTTTGCCTATTTCGGTGTTTCGCAGAAAAGGAATATCAAACGGAATCCAAACGGAATGAAACCTTCGGGAGAGTGATTTTTTGAACAAACGCAATCCAGGAGACTTGGAGTGGACGTCAAGAAAGCAACGAGGAAGCCACGAGGCAGGGAGGTCTGCCCAGGGGGGTAGGCGCGCCCCCCACCCTCGTGGCTCCCTTGGCCGACTTCTTTCGCCTATATATACTCATATACCCCGAAAACATCCGAGAGCACCACGAAAGCCTATTTCCACCGCCGCAACCTTCTGTACCCGTGAGATCCCATCTTGGGGCCTTTTTCGGTGCTCCGCCGGAGGGGGAATCGATCACGGAGGGCTTCTACATCAACACCATAGCCTCTCCGATGATGTGTGAGTAGTTTACCTCAGACCTTCGGGTCCACAGTTATTAGCTACATGGCTTCTTCTCTCTCTTTGGATCTCAATACAAAGTTCTCCTCGATCTTCTTGGAGATCTATTCGATGTAATTCTTTTTGCGGTGTGTTTGTCGAGATCCGATGAATTATGGGTTTATGGTCAAGATTATCTATGAACAATATTTGAATCTCCTCTGAATTCTTTTATGCATGATTTAATTATCTTTGCAAGTCTCTTCGAATTATCAGTTTGGTTTGGCCTACTAGATTGATCTTTCTTGCAATGGGAGAAGTGCTTGGCTTTGGGTTCAATCTTGCGGTGTCCTTTCCCAGTGACAGCAGGGGCAGCAAGGCACGTATTGTATTGTTGCCATCGAGGATAAAAAGATGGGGTTTATATCATATTGCTTGAGTTTATCCCTCTACATCATGTCATCTTTCCTAATGCGTTACTCTGTTCTTATGAACTTAATACTCTAGATGCATGCTGGATAGCAGTCGATGTGTGGAGTAATAGTAGTAGATGCAGAATCGTTTCGGTCTACTTGTCATGGACGTGATGCCAATATACATGATCATGCCTAGATATTCTCATAACTATGCGCTTTTCTATCAATTGCTCGATAGTAATTTGTTCACCCACCGTAGATGCTATCTTGAGAGAAGCCACTAGTGAAACCTATGGCCCCCGGTTGTATTTTCCATCATATAAGTTTCCAATCTATTTTACTTTGCAATCTTTACTTTCAATCTATATCATAAAAATACCAAAAATATTTATCTTATTATCTCTATCAGATCTCACTTTTGCAAGTGGCCGTGAAGGGATTGACAACCCCTTTATCACGTTGGTTGCAAGGTTCTTATTTGTTTGTGTAGGTACAAGGCGACTTGCATGTAGTCTCCTACTGGATTGATACCTTGGTTCTCAAAAACTGAGGGAAATACTTACGCTACTGTGCTGCATCACCCTTTCCTCTTCAAGGGAAAACCAACACATTCTCAAGAGGCGCATACGAGAATTTGAATGCGGTGCGTACGAGGATTTGAACGCATGCTCGGTATGCGGTGCATTGCGGTATAAGATCAGACGAGATGACCCTGGTGATGTTGACGGCGAGCCCCCCCCCCCCCAGGAAGAGGGTTCCTGCCAAGGTGATGTGGTATGCTCCTATAATACCACGGTTGAAACGTCTGTTCAGAAACGAAGAGCATGCCAAGTTGATGCGATGGCACAGAGAGGACCGTAAGAAAGACGGGAAGTTGAGAGCACCCGCTGACGGTCGCAGTGGAGAAAAATTGAGAGAAAGTACCGGGCTAAGTTTGTAGGTGACCCAAGGAATGTATGGTTTGGCTTAAGTGCGGATGGCATTAATCCTTTCGAGGAGCAGAGCAACAATCACAGCACCTGGCCCATGACTCTATGTATGTATAACCTTCCTCCTTGGATGTGCATGAAGCAGAAGTTCATTATGATGCCAGTTCTCATCCAAGGCCCTAAGAAACCCGGCAACAACATTGATGTGTACCTAAGGCCATTAGTTGAAGAACTTTTACAGCTGTGGAATGCGGTGTACGTGTGTGGGATGAGCACAAATAGGAGGAATTTAACCTGCATGCATTGCTGTTTGTAACCATCAACGATTGGCCTGCTCTCAGTAACCTTTCAGGACAGACAAACAAGGGATACCACGCATGCACGCACTGTTTAGCTGACACCGAAAGTATATACCTGGACAAATGCAGTAAGAATGTGTACCTGGGCCATCGTCGATTTCTTCTGACCAACCATCAATGTCGAAAGAAAGGCAAGCATTTCAAAGGTGAGGCAGATCACCAGAAGAAGCCCGCCATGCGTACCGGTGATCACGTACTTGCTATGGTCAATGATTTACACGTAATCTTTGGAAAGGGTCCCAGCGGACTATCTGTTCGAATGACGCTCAGGGACACTCACCCATGTGGAAGAAGAAATCTATATTTTGGGACCTACCCTACTGGAAAGACCTAGAGGTCCGCTCTTTAATCGGCGTGATGCACGTGACGAAGAACCTTTGCATGAACCTGCTAGGCTTCTTGGGCGTTTATGGGAAGACAAAAGATACACCGGAGGCACGGGAGGACCTGCAATGTTTGCACGAAAAAGATGGCATGCCTCCAAAGCAGTATGAAGGTCCTGCCAGCTACGCTCTTACCAAAGAAGAGAAGGAAATCTTCTTTAAATGCCTACTCAGTATGAAGGTCCCGTCTGGCTTCTCGTCGAATATAAAGGGAATAATAAATATGCCAGAGAAAAAGTTCGAGAACCTAAAGTCTCATGACTGCCACATGATTATGACGCAACTGCTTCCGGTTGCATTGAGGGGGCTTCTACCGGAAAACGTTCGATTAGCCATTGTGAAGCTATGTGCATTCCTCAATGCAATCTCTCAGAAGGTGATCGATCCAGAAATCATACCAAGGCCAAGGAGTGATGTGGCGCAATGTCTTGTCAGTTTCGAGCTCGTGTTCCCACCATCCTTCTTCAATATCATGACGCACGCCCTAGTTCATCTAGTCGACGAGATTGTCGTTCTGGGGCCCGTATTTCTACACAATATGTTCCCCTTTGAGAGGTTCATGGGAGTCCTAAAGAAATATGTCTGTAACCGCGCTAGGCTAGAAGGAAGCATCTCCATGGGCCATCAAACAGAGGATGTCATTGGGTTTTGTGTTGACTTCATTCCTGGCCTTAAGAAGATTGGTCTCCCTAAATCGCGGTATGAGGGGAGACTGACTGGAAAAGGCATGCTAGGAGGGGACTCAATAATATGCAGGGACTGGCATTCTTGGTCTCAAGCACACTACACAGTTCTACAGAACTCTACCTTGGTGACCCCGTATGTCGATGAACACAAGAGCAGTCTGCGCTCTAAACACCCGGAGCAGTGTGATGACTGGATTACATGTGAACACATCAGGACTTTCGGCAGTTGGTTGGAAACATGTCTCAGAGGTGACAACACTGTTTCTGATGAGCTGTACTTGTTGTCCAGGGGACCATCTTCGACTGTATTGACTTACAAAGGATACGAGACAAATGGGAATACATTTTACACGATCACCCAAGATCAAAAGAGCACCAACCAAAACAGCGATGTCCGCTTTGATGCAGCAACCAAGCGGGGAAAGGAAACATATTATGGTTACATAGTGGACATATGGGAACTTGACTACGGACATGATTTTAAGGTCCCTTTGTTTAAGTGCAAATGGGTCAATCTGTCAGGAGGCGGGGTACAGGTAGACCCACAGTATGGAATGACAACAGTGGATCTGAACAATCTTGGGTACATAGACGAACCATTCGTCCTAGCCAATGATGTGGCACAGGTTTTCTATGTGAAGGACATGTCTATCAAACCGAGAAAAAGAAAAGATAAGGAAGCGAACACATCATACGATGAGCCAAAGCGCCACATAGTTCTTTCAGGAAAAAGAGACATCGTGGGAGTGGAGGGCAAGATAGACATGTCCGAAGATTATGAAAAGTTTCATGAAATTCCTCCCTTCAAAGTCAAGGCTGACCCAAGCACCCTGTTAAACGATGAAGATTATCCATGGTTACGGCGCAATAAGCAAAGGACACAAGCGAAGAAAAAGTGAATACTTTCTCTCCACAACTATTATGATGATGCCTTTGATCTAGAATATCACTGCAGTTACATATGAAGAAATGAAATGCCTTTTGTGACAGACGAGTTTCCGTATGAAACCCTGATACTTCAAAAGAGATTGTCCGTTTTGTACACGAAGTGCATCCAGTTTCCCGTAACCCTCTCAACTTTTTAGCACATGCTATGTGGGTGAAATGATGATACCATGCCAACTTTCAACCTTTTCAAAGTTCATTTGAAGTGCTTTTGAATTTCAGGGTCATATAGCTCAAAAAAATCAGTAAATGCCTGAAAATTAACAAATGAAGTCAGAAAGGGTTGAAAATTGATGATGTGGCTTTGAATGGTGCATTTTGAACACACAAAAAGTCTGGAGTTCAAATAAGTTCAAAATAATGAAATCCCTTTGTAACAAATGAGTTTTTGTGCGAAACCCTGATACTTCGAAAGAGATTGTCCATTTTGTACACGAAGTGCATCCAGTTTTGCCCGTAACCCTCTCAACTTTTTAGCACATGCTATGTGGGTGAAATGATGATACCATGCCAACTTTCAACATTTTCAGAGTTCATTTGAAGTGCTTTTGAATTTCAGGGTCATATAGCTCAAAAAATCAATAAATGCATGAAAAATAACAAATGAAGTCAGAAAGGGTTGAAAATTGATGATGTGGCTTTGAATGGTGCATTTTGAACACACAAAAATTCTGGAGTTCAAATAAGTTCAAAATAATGAAATCCCTTTGTAAAAAAGAGTTTTCGTCCGAAACCCTGATACTTCGAAAGAGATTGTCCATTTTGTACACGAAGTGCATCCAGTTTTTTCCGTAACCCTCTCAACTTTTTAGCACATGCTATGTGGGTGAAATGATGATACCATGCCAACTTTCAACCTTTTCAGAATTCATTTGAAGTGCTTTTGAATTTCAGGGTCATATAGCTCAAAAAAATCAGTAAATGCATAAAAAATAACAAATGGAGTCAGAAAGGGTTGAAAATTGATGATCTGGCTTTGAATGGTGCATTTTGAACACACAAAAAGTCTGGAGTTAAAATAAGTTCAAAACAATGAAATCCCTTTGTAACAGATGAGTTTTCGTGCGAAACCCTGATACTTCGAAAGAGATTGTCCATTTTGTACATGAAGTGCATCCAGTTTTCCCCGTAACCCTCTCAACTTTTTAGCACATGCTATGTGGTTGAAATGATGATACCATGCCAATTTTCAACCTCTTCAGAGTTCATCTAAAGTGCTTTTTAATTTTAGGATCATTTAGCTCAAAGAATGAACTAATATAAAAAAGAATGAACTAGAAAACTTTTATGAAACTCTAATAGCAAAAATAATAAACTAAAATGTATGCAACTAAGATTATCAAAGTATTTTTTTCAAAACATTAAAAGCTTTTCATAAAGAACTTTTTTTGTTAGAAACTTTAATAGCAAAAAGAATTATCATAAAGATTCTTTTTTTAGAAACTAAAATAACAAAAACTGTTTTTGAATATAATGATAAAACACACTAATATTAAATGGCAGGAAAAAGAATCACTCCAAAATCTATTTTTATAGTAAAGTTAATCACAAACAAGTGATTCACACAAATTTCAAATAATTCAAATTTAAACTATTCAAATTTGAAAACTAATGGCACTAACAGAAAGTTTATATTTTTTCTGACCTAAAAGCAAAAGGAATTTAAAAAATAAAGCAAAAAACAAAAGAAAATAAATAATGCAAAAAACAACACAAAAAAGCTGGAAAAAATAAAAAAAATGCCACCTACTGGGCTACCATGGCCTGAATACCACTAGAAACCCACCCATGGGCCAGGATTCAGGCCCGCAGAAGGCCCAGTAGGCCCACAGGCAGATACATTGTGTTTAGGCCTGTAAGCCTGCATTTGAGAGGAGCTCGAGAGGGCAGCGGGAGTGGGGCTTATAAACCACTCCGAGCCCCTCTCAACTAGCAAGGTGGGACTAAAGTTTTGGCCGCGGCAGCAGCACCCCCCTTTCGTCCCGGTTGGTGGCACCAACCGGGACCAATACCAATGCCACCCTTTAGTCCTGGTTGGTGCCACCAACCGGGACCAAAGATCTCTGTTTCCCGCCCTTTGGGCTGCTGAAAAGAGACCTTTGGTCCCGGTTGATGGCACCAACTGGGACTAAAGGGGGGCATTGGTCCCGGTTGGTGCCACGAACCGGGACCAATGCTCTGTCTATATAAGCCAGCACTTGTGAAAATTTTGTTTCAGTTCTTCTTCACCCCGACGACGCCACCAGGCTGCCCCTCTGCCCCGACGACGCCGCGCCCCTGCCTCCGACGCCCTCGTCGCCGTGCGCGCCCCTGCCGCAACGCCGTCGTCGAGCGCCGCCCCTGCCCCGACGCCGTCGCCGCGCGCCGCCCCTGCCCCGACGCCGTCACCGCCCCGGTCCGCGCCGCCCCGCGCTACGGTCCGGCCGACCCTCCTCCGTTCATATATATGCATTTTTTCATATATATGTTGATGATGATATGATGATGTTGATGATATGATGATGTTTTTTTCATATATGCATTTTTTAATATACGTATTTTTTTTAAGTTGTTAGTAGATATCGATTTTAGGTTAGTACATTTTAGGTTAGTGGAGAGGAAAAAGGAAAATAAGATGAGGAAGAAGGAGAAGAAGAAGGAGAAGAAGAAGGAGAAGAAGAGGAGAGGAGGAAGAGGAGAAATAAATAAGAAGAGGAAGAAGAAGAAAAAAGGAGAAGAAGAAGGAATAGAGGAGAAGAAGGAAAAATAGATTAAAGAAGAAGAAAAAAAGGAGAAGAAGAAGGAATAGAGGAGAAGAAGAAAAAATAGATCAAAGGGGGGACGAGGGTGTCGAGGATCGCCGAGCGGTCGAGGGTCGGACATGACATGAGGGGGGACGTCGGACATGTGATGAGGGGGGCGTCGGACATGAGATGAGGGGGGACGTCGTACATGACATGAGGGGGTACGTCAGACATGACATGAGGGGGGTCACCGAGGGTCCAAAGGTCGAGGGTCGTCGAGGGGTCGAGAGGTTGCCTAGTGTCAAAGTATTGAAGAAATCCATGGCTTCATCATTAGCCGGAAGTAACCGGGGGCATGATGGTACGAAGTTCTGCAAAGTTGCTCTGGAATGGAATCCCGGATAGGATGATTCACCTTTTGGTACGAATTTCAGCAAAGGCCTCCCAAATAGCGATATTTGGAAGGCTCTTGCTGAACTTTGTACCAAAAAGCGAATTATCCTATCTGGGACTCCGTTCCAGAACAACTTTGCAGAACTTCGTACCATCATGCGCATGTTACTTTCGGCTAATGATGAAGACATGGTTTTGTTGAATCCTTTGACACTAGACAAACGTGACATGAGGGGGTCGAGGGTCGGGAACTAGTGTCGAGGGTTCGAGGGTCGCCGAGGGATCGAGGGTCGAGGGCCGTCGAGGGGTCGACGGTCGAGGATCGCCGAGGGGTCGAGAGGTTGCCTAGTGTCAAAGTATTGAAGAAATCCATGGCTTCATCATTAGCCGGAAGTAATCGGGGCATGATGATACGAAGTTCTGCAAAGTTATTCTGGAACGAAGTCTCGGATAGGATGATTCGCCTTTTGGTACGAATTTCAACAAAGGCCTTCCAAATAGCGATATTCGGAAGGCTCTTGCTGAACTTTGTACCAAAAAGCGAATTATCCTATCTGGGACTCCGTTCTAGAACAACTTTGCAGAACTTCGTACCATCACGCGCCTGTTACTTTCGCCTAATGATGAAGACATGGTTTTGTTGAATCCTTTGACACTAGACAAACGTGACATGAGGGGGTCGAGGGTCGGGAACTAGGGTAGAGGGTCGTGGATCGCCGAGCGGTCGAGGGTCGAGGGTCCAGATTTATCAAGAATGCCCCCATTATGGATGTGCACAAGTTGATCCAATTTTTTTTTCTGATCTCATATATATATATATATATATGTATATATATATATTCTTCTATATGTCACGTTGTCTGTCAAAGTATTGAAGAAATCCATGGCTTCATCATTAACTGGAAGTAACAGGCGTATGATGCTACGAAGCTCTTCAAAGTTGTTTTGGAACGGAGTTCCTGATAGAATAATTTGCCTTTTGGTACGAATTTCAGCAAAGGCCTTCCAAATAGGGATATTGGAAGGCTCTTGCTGAACTTTGTACCAAAAAGCGAATTATTCTATCGGGAACTCCATTCCAAAACAACTTTGAAGAGCTTCGTACCATTATGCGCCTGTCATTTCCGGCTAATGATGAAGTCATGGTTTTCTTGAATTCTTTGACACTAGACAACGTGACATATAGAAGGGTAGATGAGATCAGGAAAAATATGGACCATTTCTGCACATCCAGAATGGCGCCATTTTGTTAAATCCCTTGTCGGTCCGGACGTCGGACAATCATGGGGGAGGGGTCCGGCCCAAACCCTAGAAGCGCTGCCGACGCCACCCAAATTTACCAAGTTAAAAGAGCGTTGTCGTCGAGGCCACCCCAAACCCTAGAAGCGTTGCCGAGGCCACCCCAACCCGTAGAAGCGTCGAGGCCACTAATATGATTCCTTGTTGTGATTAGCTAGCTAGGTCTACGTTTGCCACTAATATATCCATCTATCATGTTTGTATATTAATTGCCATGTTGTAATATTTGCAGAAACTATGGAGCGCCGAGACTTGGAAGCAGAATAGGTGTTGGGGGACATAATCCTCGCCGGAGGTGATGTCTTGTTGTATCTCAATGACACCGATGGTCTGGAAGGAGAGGGTGAAGCAGGCTACGGTGATCGAACAATGGAGGAGGAAGGACATGATTATGATGGCTCTGGTGACCGAATGCCGGTGGAAGAAGGAGACCGTGATGACAGCTCCGGTCACCGAACGGAGTCAGGCCAGGTATATATATATTAATTAAGCCTATGCTGACTAGCTAATTGATGCATTAGTTGTTTTGGTATGTACACATATTAAGTCTCTTCTTTCTTCTTTTCTAGCCCTCCGGATCGAGCAAAACTTCGGTAACGAGACTAGGCCCGAAGAAAAAATTGCGCTAGGATGAAAGGTTCACGATCACAGCAATCGCGCGTGATGGCCAACCGATTGAACCAATCCGGACCAAGGAATCATTTTCTACGCAGTGCGGGGTTCTTGTTAGGGACATGATCCCGATCAGCATCCACCAATGGTATAAGCCTAAGAACGAAGACCCTGAGGTGTCTTATGTCAACGATAGGCAGAAAGATGATCTTTGGACCGCGCTGAAGGCAAATTTCACCTTACCGCCGGAGGAGGATCTGGAGAAGCCAGCTATAGAGCCATTGGTCAAGGCTCATGCTCTTAAGAAGATGGCAGATCTATTCAGGAGGTGGAAGAATGAGTTGAAAACAACGTTTGTCGACAAAGACAAGACTCCAGAATTCACCCGTCGATTTGAGAAGATAAGAGATCACTGGGACGCATTTGTCGCCCACAAGACATCGGAGAAGAGTAAGAAGATGTCAGTGACAAACAAGAAAAATGCTGCAAAGAAGGAGCTTCACCATCGCACGGGGTCAGGTGGCTACCTCAAAGCCCGGCCGTTGTGGGACAAGGCTGAGAATGACCTGCTTGACAAAGGGGTCGAACCAGAGACATTGAACTGGCCAGACCGTTCAAGGACTTGGTTCTTCGGGGTTGGGGGAACCTTGGACCCTGAAACATGGAAGTGCCGTTGGACGAACCAGCAAATGGAAATACCCGTCAAGAACCTTCAGAATTATATCGCCGCAGCGCAGCAAGGGACGTTCGTTCCCGACAAAGAGAACGACGAGCTCACACTGGCCCTCGGGAATCCTAAGCACCCTGGACGGACACGAGGCATGCCAGGCTCTGTTTCGTGGAAGGCTGGGTTTCCCGAGGCAGGCGGTTACAAAACCCGGGAGAGGAGGAGGAAAGTGGAGCAGACCAAACTGCAGAAGCTGCATGCAAGGGTACAAGCGCTAGAGGAAAAGGACAGCCAGCGACATGTCGGAGCTACCCCAGAAGCTACCCCGCCATCTCAGCGGAGAAGCAGCATGGCTTCCACCGAGCTCCTTCAGCAGCCTGACTTCACGGCTCCTGCTAGCTACCCCGTGGATGCTATCACGGAGGCTCAACATTGCCACCTTATGACGCAATGGCAGAACTTCAAAGTCAAGGCGGCTGTCGGCTCTGTTGCACCTCCTGAACCCGGCGCAACTTTTCACTGTCGTCCGATTCCAGAAGGATATGTTGCTGTGATGGTGGATGAAATAGCTGAGGGATTTGAGGAGTTCGAGCTTGACCACCCTACCGGTGAAGGGAAGACTCGGCTGGGTCTTGCTCTGAAGACTCCATGTCTATGCCAGAAGGAGCTCATCAACCTTACGAACCGGACGCCTCCGCCTCCTCCTTCGGCGAGTCAGTGCACTCCGCCTCCTCCTCCGGCGAGTGATCAGGGCACTCCGCCTCCTTCTCCGGCGCGTGGCGGCACTCCACCTCCTTCTCCGCCTGCGTCAGCGCGTCCGAGCAGCCCGCCTCCTCCTCCGCCTCGTCTGCAAAAGCAGAATACAGTCGCCACCGCTCTGGCTGCTTCGGCTGCTCCGGCACATCGTAGCACTCCGCCTCCTTCTTCTCTGCCTCGTGAGCAACGAAAGAAGACAGCCACAGCCACTCCGGCTGCTCCGGCGTCTAGCAGTACAGCCAGAGGCAGGAGGCAATATAGATTCGGTCCATCTCTCAAGACTCTAGAGAGGTTGCCATACGAGATGACCAAGGAGGAAAAATGAAGATCTGTGAAGCCCAAGTGAGGGACTTCTTTGAAACGCAAAGAGCTAAGAAACATCCACCTCCGGAGGAGAAGATATATAAGGTGAAAGTTCAACGCACTTTGGATGCCCTGAAGCGACCACCACCGTCTCCGCCGAAAACCAACTATGAGCGCATTATTGAAAGGTCATATATCGAAGCGGAGCGGTCGGGAAGTACTTGCAGTGATCAAAGGTTAGCAGAACGAAGAAGTGGGAAAACAATTCCCCAGCTCGGCGAACAAGCTAACCAATCGTGCCCCCCGATCAAGGTGTCTAGCGATATCGTCACTAATCATCCGAGGATGCTGCCGGGTACCAATCCTGGAGATTACCTGCCCGACGATGCACATTTTGATACAATGGAGGTGGACGATTTCAAATACCGGCACGGGAAGCCTCTCGTCAAACCTGGTCATCCTCCTCTAACAACGATGATGCGAAGATTCCATGACTGGTACATGAAAACCTGCAGCGAGTCTGGGCAGGACATTTTGACGTTGAGAGTTAAAGAGGAGCACGACCTCGTTGGACTTGATCTGTTGTCTGTTCCATTTGAGGAGTTCTTCCAGTTTTTCAATCAACAGGCCCTCGATAAAATAATCGTCACTTGCTACTGTCTGTAAGTACTACTTCTGTAATTAAGTCTCTATATATAGCTCAGCTCTTTCATTGCATGTATATATAATTATCCTCACTATATTATGAAGATTGAAGATCGTCGAATGCAGAAAGGCAGAAATCTATGATATTGGGTTCATTAACACAACTCTCATAGATGAATGGACGGTTAAACATGATGCCAAAGAAGCCGAGGCCAACTTGCTAAAATCGTTGCTTCAAAATCAAAACAAAAATAAAATACTTTTCCTTACAACTTCAAGTGAGTGTTACTGTCTTGTGCATATTCGGTTTCCAGTATTACTCGAGCTTATAGTAATGTAATTGATGAGTTATGCATGCATGCGCAGCTTCCACTTTATTCTCCTGGAGATTAAGCTTGAGCAGGGACTAGTAATTGTCTTAGACTCGAGACGAAAAAATCCCGAGGACTATGCGGACATGACTAAAATGCTCGAGAAGTAAGTTCAATCGATCATTATCGCACCGTATCCGCAACTTTGTTCATTTCCTGATATCAAGTAATTATTTTCTTTGTCCCGCAGGGTTTGGAAAGTATTCACCGCACAAGCTCCGCGACTACCGGGGGAGCTGCGATTTACACACCCGAAAGTAAGTACTACTAGCTAGCTAGTTCCGCGCATCTCCCGTTGATTCTAGCTACTTTCATCGATACCATTTATAATGCTTCATTATCAGTTTGATTGACCTCTATTTCTCGTAAAGTGCTTGTGGCAGGAACTCGGGAATAATTACTGTGGATACTACGTTTGCGAGTTCATCTACAACGCGACTTGCAAAAGTAAGCGGGGCTACTCTAAAAGACAATTTGAAGTGCGTAAGCAATAATATTCACAATTTCATTTTATTACACCATCATTTGTGTTGAGTTTCATTCATATATATGTATTGACCCCCTTCTTCAAATTAGACGTGGCAGATGCAGAATGAACTCCTACCACAAGATCGCATATGAGCAATTCAAGAGGAATTGGCGGGATTCTTTCTTGACCACGTCATCAATAAAGCCGGAGAATACCATGTGGAACTTGAGTTCAGAAGTTAGGGGATTGTAAGAGATCTTAATATTGTATATATGTAGCCAGTAGCGTCGGATAGATATACGAAAACTTGTTGTTCGATCAATCTCTCAGAGAAGGAGAGGTCGATCACTTCTCTCTCTATATGTTCATGACGATCTTCTGCACTTAATGGTTTCCTTCATTTGCTGACTAGCTAGCGTGTCGAGTCCTCTCTATACGTATAGTACGTAGTGTCGACCAAGCACGGAGATAAGAGAGGACACTTCTCTCTATTAGCTAGCTAACACAATATACGAAACCCCTAAATTAACCCTACAAAACCCCCAACCCCCCCCCCTTTAAAAAAACAGAAAATCCAGCCCCTGAATTGCTGACGCGTGGATGCCTTTTGGTCCCGGTTGGTGCTACCAACCGGGACAAAAGGCCCCCCTGCCTGGGCAAGCCGCAGCGGCCACGTGGAGCCCCATCTGTCCCGGTTCATATAAGAACCGGGACTAAAGGTATTGGGCTTTAGTACCGACCCTTTAGTCCCGGTTCCCGAACCGGGACAAATGGACCTTTTTCTACTAGTGGGCCGGCCATGTCACTGAGGGCCTACTGGCAGTCGCCAAAGTCAGCAAGAGTCTGTTGGCCGTCCTTGCCTGCGAGCGCTTTCAAATTGATTCAGCGTGATTAACTGTCTGCCTAGTTAATTAATTAATACATACCTAATTAACTACATGTCTAATTATATACAGGACTAATTACTAATCAGAAAAAAATACAAACACACCTATCATATAATTGTTTCAATTAAAAATGTGTGTAAACCAATATGTAATATGATTTCTATTTATGTAGCTGACTTCTCTTCCACTTTGTTCTTGGCAATCATTATCTGTATCATGTTCCTACAAGAACATCCATCTCTTTCTCTAAAATCATTGCCCATTCAAAAGTCTACCGTCTCACCTTAGCATGGCAAATCTACGAAATAGTTCCAAACATACTGCAAGAGACGATGGTGTAGTGTATGTCTGATTTACAAAGAAAATGGAAAAGTTCCCATATAAAATGGGAGCACATTAATCTTGTTTACAAAAATGCACGTAGTGTAATGACAATGTCCGTCTCTTTATTCTTCGACGTCAACAAATGTAACACTTTAATTTGTGACTGTAAGAAACACGAAAACAATTGTGATACATAGCTGAGAAAATCAAACTGAAACAAAGACTTGAATAACTTCTCCCATTTTATTGTGCTAGTCATTATGGATGACGTAGGTGGTGTGGTATTGTACTAAGAACATTCACCTATGATACCAATTTTGTACTCCTAAATACCTACAGCCACAAAATGTTTAAGCAAGTCTTTATCAAGTCAAATGGAATTTGATATAGTGGCAAAAAGATTCAGAATAATAGGCATAGATTGTCAAAAAAATAAGGAATAATAGACATAATATATGATCCTCTTCATGAAATAGGATAACACATTACAAGAACCTTAAATAATGGGTGCTGCTAAGCTTCCGGATCTTTTTAAAAGAACCGCCGCCTCACGAGGCGTGCAATCTGACGGATTGAGGGGCGAGCGACACCCTTTAACACTACAACAAAGGTCGTGTTGCAATCATTTTCTGCAACACGGGTCATGTTGCAGATTTTTTTTGCAACGGAGGCCTTGTTGCAATTAAATTATTTTTGTAGGTCTCGTTGCTTTTGTTGGAACCGATGCGTTGTTGCAGAGAGAAGAGATCATGGGGCCTGGTTCACCACATCACGTTGGACACGTGGCGTGCAACCAAGGCGGCGGACACAAGCTTGTTAATCCGCCGGCTGACATAGGGTTTACCTTAAATAGTACTCCCTCCGTCCCAAAATACGTGTCTCAACCTTAGTATAACTTTACACTAAAGCTAGTATAAAGTTGAGACACTTATTTTGAGATGGAGGGAGTACAGAATTTCTCTTGGAACCTCTTCTCTGCTCTATTCTGCCCTCGAGCAAATTTTCACAATTTTCAGTTACAGATGGAGATAATGAGATGTTTCGGCATAACTAAAAAACTCCATCTGGTCAAACTATAAAGGGAATCTTGTCAGCGGGATCAAAACAATATGTGGATGCTAACAATCTTGGTTCCCTGTAGGAACTTACAGTGTAATGTTAAAGCATACATCATTGATCCTAGCGGTCCCATGAATGTTCAGAAGGATAAGCTATCAACGACATCAATGTACGATGAGTGATGATATTTTACCATCTATATTCGCATAAGTTTCATTATCTAATTGTAGATCAATGGAAAACCAGCCACAAAGAGGAAAAGAAAAAAAAATAGCAAATCGTATACATGCATACTGAACATAACTACTCATTAGTGCCCTAAAGATTCAAAGGTTGCTGACTTATTAATTTAAGTTGCTCTAATCAGCTGACAAAGCAAAATCTTACTGTAATTAAAACTCAATGCATGGAAAATTAGCACATCTACAGAAGATATATACATTCAAGATGGCATCATCGACACTAAGAGCAACCTGACCGCGCGTCAAGAAGAACAACGATGACTGGCTGTACTGCCGCTACATGCTCAGTGTATACATATCTTCATTGTTTTGTTGCATCTCCCTTGGTCTTTATGGAGTCATGGTGTTGATCAGTTACCGGGAGCGAATGCTGCAAGAGGCTGCGTACCAATGATATGAGCACCAACCTGGTCAAATCATGAAGCACCGTTCAACTATACGAAAGCTACAAATAGCAATACAACAGCCAATGTTCAGCAAAAATGCATGACCTCAACAATCAACATAGAATTGATTATTATCTTGATAACAATAGTGTTGTTATACACATTTACCATAAAAGTGTGCAGCAAGTTGTACACCTAAGTGCTCCTGTCGTTAATCATCCTCACTGTTGATAATAATCTGCAACTGATGGAAGTGTTTGAGAAGCATGGCAATAACTGCCGACATTTCAGAGTATGATATCCTACCAGGCACAAGTTGTTAAATCCCAAGCATGACAACAATCATCTTCAGACTAAGAGCTACTAAATCTAGAGAAAATAAAACAATTAGCCGAGGCACAATGATTAGAAAGGAAGCAAAAAGTGGTAATAGCACATCTTAGTTTAACAAAGCAACATCAACTGGTGTCTAATGTCTAAAACCTACCACAAGAGAAAAATAGCTCCTATTGACATGAATTCTCCTTGGTACACCACGTCCATTAAGCTCTTCTCCTTGGTATACCACGTCCATTAAAAGTTTAAGGACAACTCAAGAGTGAGATGTCGCGTCATGAGCATGTGACTTCATGAAGCACTTTGGTTGATGTACTTGCGAGCTCCTCCATTGTGATCACACACGTTGTTGACATAAACATATCTCTACTATTAAAGGGCAATCCGAAGGCCAACTAAACCAGATTTAAATTGAAGCCTACAGACATTCTCTTGGATTAAAAATATCTATACTATTAAAGTGACTGCTAATTAACCTAATCCGCATATATCCTGCAACTTAAATTGCCCATGACACATCAGAATTTTATATGAAAGGTCACAATGGAGGACAACAATATTACATGGAGCTCTTTATAATGTTCTATCACATTCAAATCTCTACTCGTGTATTTTTCATATGAGTACTTTACAATTTTTTGTGAACTTTAAATTGTTATTAGCAGTCACTTTTGCTTTCTTATATATCTTCAAATAGACCTCAGCACTCATTAGAGACATGTATTTTTATTTCTCACAAATATATTCATGAGGTTTAACTTACATGTAGCCCCTGCAAAAGATGCATTATTAGAACAGACGTGTGTGTGTGTATTATATATATATAGAGGGAAAATCCATCCTATCACCCGGTGGTAGTTACCCCACATGTCTCATATACTACCATATGGTACTATATATACTATTTTATTATTTTAAATATGTTCATATACTATATCTAAGCTATTTCAAAGCAAGTTGCATGAAAAAATTGTATATGAGTCCATAGTTTTTGTTATATTTGTGAAATACATACATATTTGTACGTAAAAAAGAGCATACCCCAAAAATGATACATACTACCTAAAAATTAGTATATATACTACCTAATCATTGTTATATACTACATACTATACATACATACTCTCGGTTTCGACAGATACTACATACAACATACAAAACGCAAGTGGTGGTAACTACCACTGCTTGTAGGAAACATTTGTCCTATATATATATATATATATATATATATATATATATATATATATATATATATATATATATATATATAGGGAAATATATACCTTGTTGGATTGCATATCTAGCCGTGATATATATGTATGCACATTCAGTTATTTGACATCTTTCCCATCCATTTATTTGATAGAATAATAGGGATTTTTTTTCATGTATACATAATTGCATGAAGTATCTGAGTTGTTAAAAAATTAAGTAAAGAAACAAAATTAACTTTTTAGCTAAACAAAACAAAGCAGCCATATTTGTTCTTCATAGGATAATATCATGAAACATAAATCCGTGGTTGTAAGATCATCAAATTCACATGTTTCCATGCTCATCCATGATTAAAAACAATGATATTTGAGAAAATATGTAGGGTACAAGTATTTGAGAAAATTTGGATAGTATAGTGTGCAAACAGGGTCTACAGATACATGTATAAACTGAAAACAGAATTATGGTAGAAGCAAATTTGTTGAACGTTGTTCTTCGTGGCCGTTTGACAGGCGCGTATATTCAGGTGCATACGCTATCCTCTTCCAGCTAGTGACGATCAAGCTCACTTGATCATACTAAACGGCGTGCTCTCAGCTCGGTGGTTAGGGTGTAGTGGTGCCACACAGCCGGCGCGGGTTCGAACCTCAGTTCATACACCGGGTCTCACATCTTCTTCTTTAATAAAAATCAGTAGGGGCTTCTCCCCCTACTGGTCGAGTTTTTCATACTCAACGAACCCCAAATGAACCATATACAATTTGTAGGGTACATGTATTTGAGAAAATTTTGATAGTAGAGTGTGCAAACTGGCCCATCATATATGAACTGAGAGCATGCAACTGGTAATGACATGAAGCAACAAAAAAATGATGTACACCAAGGCAAGTACTTTGCTCATTTTTCTTCAGAGAGCATAGCATAGCTAAGAAATTAAAGCATAAATAGGCGATGAGGCACCCTAGGTGCAGAGCGACATTGCCAAGCAAGATAGTTGGGAATCCAAATGGTTTAGTGCCTCTAATGGCATCAACTATCATCCTGTACAACACAACTAAGTTGTCAGTATAATATTGAAGGCAAACATAATGGAAGTACAATTATATCTCGACCGAGCAAGGTTGAAAATCACCTATGTCAAGACAAAATGCAGATGAGTAGACCCGTCTCACATGCAATGTGGCCCACTGATGAGTGATGTCGATGACAACCCAAATATAAGCCTCTTAGCAACAAAGATCATTATTCAAATTATCAAAATGCTCTACATGCCATTGAAATTCGAAGTTATATGGTAATATGATGAAACAAGATGGCCAGATGTAGCTTCTCCTGAATTATCTATAATTCTTAGAATAGTCTACATGTGTAATCCAAATATGAATCAGGACTTTTTAAATTACAGAAACTCCTAGAGATGTGTCATCAGTTCATCCCCCCGATAGGTGCAGGCTTCAGTCCTATTTGCATGTCGCATTCAATGTCAATGAAGAGCAAACTAATGGAGTACAAATCTACATTTCTACATGCAAAGTAGGCTCGCATAGTAAGTAACCTGCAATCTGAATAAAAATTTCTACTACATAGCTCATAGCAGTAGCTTCTTTCAATTAGAGGATCTATAGAAACACTGAGCAAGTTACATGCGATTTACCAGAAAACGATAATTTTGAGAAGAGTCTCTCCTGTTCTCCATGTCATCAGCCAAATCGAGGTTGACGCTAGTTATTGTATTAAGCCACTTAACTGATTTCTGGACCTTCTTATACAATAGTGTTTAAGTTGGTTTAATTCCTTTTAATTTGTTTTTGGTTTTCGGTCACGGTACCTCTGAACCCTTGTATTCTGCTCTTTCTTCTTCTATTAATGATCTTTCCTAAATGGTTGATGAAAAGATAGTGGGGGACTTTGGACTCTAGCAATGCACTGGATCATCATGAGCCATCTTCGATCTCTTCTCCTTTGGACCTTCCTAATGCATTCCTGCTAAAAAACAATAAGAGGTGAAGACATGGAGTTAAGTTGTACTTCTGTATCCCTCAAGGTTCCTCAGTAGAAACATAAGAATGAAGTAGTAGCAGGCATGATACATAGGCTGAAAACCTGACAATTGACAAAAGAAACCTGGAAAACAAGCACTTCGACTTAAATTTGCTTTTCTTGAATGCACATAGATAAGATCATTTTTTGGAAGAAATCCTTCAGCGCAAGAGATTGCCAACATAATTACATAATAGCGATAGTAGTTATTGTAACCAATTATGTGTGCTAGTAAGGTGGACTACTGGTGGAATACTGAATCGGTGAACAAAAAATTCTGGAAGTTATCAAGGACGTATTGTCTTGAGTAGTGCATAGATGAACTGTTCGTGAGATGAAAATGTGGAAACTATCAACTGATTTCTCCCCCCTCAACAAATCAGTTTCTTACTCTTCACTTGATTTCTGATTTTAGATCTAAAGATAACACAACTCAGAGGATTATTTAAAGAAATGCCATGGGCAATCAGAGAAAGGCCTCCTACTATATGGATGATACTCTCTCAGCGTCTGGCAACAACTGCTGCTCCTCAAGGTCGCTTGGCCGGTGCTACTGCTTCTCATAGCATCTTACGGTCTTGTACCCGCCTCAATGGACAACATCGAGGCATCAACTGAATCAACTCTAGCACAAAAATGGAAGTAGCCACTTCCAACATGAATGAGGTGCGAGATCTGCCAATCGTCCCTGCCACTTTCATTATTTTAGGTCATTTAAATATATTAAAACTGAGCATCTTTCTAGCCCTCTCGGGCTATTAGCACTTTCAGCCTTTGGATCATCAGTTTAGGATGTTTTTGGCCGTTAGATTTAGTCTTAATCCCGCCTGGAATCGTTGTGTTCGCTAAAACCGAGTGTTTCCTTGTTGGGCCGCTGCTCCGGTGACTATTTTGGACCCCTGGTGTGAAATTCGGCCTAATGGGCTTTTGCAAGTCTCCTTCCGTGCAGCCACACCCCACGACGCTCCTTTCGTCTCTCTGACTCTCGCGCACGAGACCTACCCTCGCCTACCCTAGGTGCGCCGCCGCCGCCATGGTCTTCATCTCGCAGCTCCTCAATCGCCCCGTCGGAGCGGCGTCTCCGTCTACGTACGCCTACTCGCGGTTGTCCTCTTTCTCCTGTATTCCCTAAAGGTGCAGCAGGGAGCATCTTTTTCTTGAGGCGGCGATGAGCTACATCCCCAAATCGGTGGCGCACTAAATCCCTGAAGCATGTGTTCGATTTTTCAAGCCATGTCTGGAGTTCTCACGCGCGCCGTCGCGAGATCCACCACGTCGAGCAACCAGCCGGAGGTACGTACAAACATCTGACCAGTTTCTAATTGGGGGGCCCTCTCGGTTGGGAGGGGCTCAGGGCGTGCATCACTTCGAGGGTCTGGAATGGCTGTAAGATAGGTTCCTTCAAGTGCAACTTCCAATTTATTCTGCATCTGACTTCTAGAGTAGAATAAATTGGTCAACAGAAGGTGGTCAGTATATTAGAGACTTCAAGAAATTTGAATCGAAAGTTGTCAAACTTGAGTACCTGAATATCGTTGATCCACCTGAGAATACTGCATGTTATATTGAGTTTATGTGACGTCCATATACAGACGTCCTGGACTGACTGCATAACCATTTCTTTCAGGGGGGATTTTATAATTCACTGTTAAAATGTGGAGTCGTGACGAGACCAGGTTACTTGCAGAGAGGTTAGCAGGGCGACACGTCCCTGCTTCGGGCCTCACGGACCTCACGCCGATCAGGTTGGTACGAACTGGCGCTCGACTGTTTGTCTGTTCGACGGGCAAAACCGATCTGTTGTAGTTTGACGGAAGTACTCAATCTTCAGTTTCTGGTTGACTCATGGTGGATGATATGTGCCACTTGCCTGTGACGCATAATGCAGTAGGTGTGACTTTTTGTTTTCTTTAGTACAAGCATCTGTGCATATAAGCTTACCTCACCTGGCACTCTCCGATCACCCTTACTACTCCAGCAACAGAACCTCTAGCAGCATGGTTCTTGGCTTGGTTACTCTCTATCTACATTTGTTTCTTTCCTGTACAACCCCTCTTCCACGCAATGATTACAATGTTCTAATATCTTACCAATCCTTATTTTGTGCAGGTGGTGTCCATACTGGTTGGAGTCAATTGTTTCGGGTAAATCTTGGAGACTGGTTCTGGCATTTTGATTTGGGGAATCTTTTAGTCTTCAATCTCAAATGGCCATTGGACAGGTTATTACTAGCGCATTTTGGGAATTCTTAAGTTTCCACCCCCGGTGGATAGCGGCACTTAATTTTGTTTTAAAGTTCTCTATTTGTTGATTTGGTTTTCCATCATTCCAAGTTAAATGGATTTGTGCAGATTTTCTCTAAAGTAAATGATTGGTCAAGGCAGATGATTACCGACGCTAGAGTAGCAATTAAGCAGATTTTCTCTAAGAATTACTTCATGTTCTGGTTCCTTTTTCTGTTATGTCTTGTGAGCATACACAAAGATGTCCAGGGAATATATATCTTCTCCAAGAAGCAAAGGTAAAATCTAATTAGAAGAACGCATGTTTTTATTAGTAACACCTAACCTCCTTATTGGAAATGGGTGCCACCAGACGTGTGTATGGATGCTAGGTCAATTTTTTGTAGTTATCCACTAACCCGGAAAACACTACGGAACTTGTTCGGCTCTTAGAATCAGACATCACAGAGCAGCCATTCCGGCAATTCTCAAATGTTGATGTCCATTCCAAGCTTTACATAGATATCTTTCCTTAAAATAAATAAATTATAGTTAGAAACAAGCCCGTCATAAAGGAGGATCTACAGTTAGCAATTTTATTTCAATAGATTGAAGAAATGAATGAAAAACATGGTTTTTGTTATATATGTGAGTATACTATTCGAATCCTTCTTGCTATTTTTATGAGGCATCACTTCACAATTTTTATTTATGGAGCTTCCTTCAGTCTGTAGTCTATAGATGCAACTTTATTTATTGGTCCATACATTTTCTATAGATGACATCTCAAGCACTTGCTCAAATAAATTATAATTTATTTATACAGGCTGGTGCTGATGTGAATAAAATTGACTATATGGGCATTACTTGATGGCAGCAATGAACAGTGTCCTACCTGGTATGATGAACTTCTTACTAGATGCTGGTGTTAACCCAAATGTTCCTGCCAGAATGAGTTAATGAGTCTTATATTATTTCCTCCTCTGCCTTTGTGATCCCATTTTCATGCAGTACAAAGTTAAAAGTAGTTTTATGTTTTTGTTTCAAGGATACTGGAAGAGGGGATCTTGATTGTTGAGGTCATTAAAGTAAACTTCACTATTTAGATTGATAAAGTTGAAATCTGATCTTACTTCCTGCGTTATAATTTTCATTTCCACTAGAGGATTTCACTTTCATTACCAGTGCTGATGTTTTGTTTAGCATGGCTTGGGATATTTCATGTTCATGTATCAAAGACTCATTACCAGCGTTGATGTTTTATTTAGCATTGTTGCTAATTCATATATTTCCTTAAAATTTAAAAGGAAATAGTATTATCATCTAACATCTCACACCCATAATTTGAATGTTGTGATTATTAAAGAAATAAGACTTGCTATTTTATAACTTAGTAGGTGCCAATTTGTCTGCGAGCTACCAATTGAGCATCGAACGGAGATGGAAGTATTGTGCTCGTGCTGATGGTGCATGTATGTACGTGTAGCTGACTGAGGATGACACATTGCTTCTTAAAGTTTAGTGCTATGGCTTGGGGAAGTGGCAAATTTGACAATTTTGACCTCGGGACGAAATCATTTCACAGAATGAACTGGGTGCGAAACTATTTCACTCCTCTGACCTTTTTGTGTAGCGTCCGCCACGCCAGCGCCACACCGTACTATGCAGCGCCTAGCGCGGCGGCGTTGCACACCTGTCCACCGTGGCAGCCCCTGGGCCCGCACCCAGCAGTGCAGCGCCTGGACGCTGGGCGCCACATATGTAATGTGCAGCGCCTAGCGGCTAGGCGCTGCACTGTGACTTATCCAGCCACTTTGCTGGCCCCCCTCCCCCACCCCCCACACCACACACTCTCCCACTCTCTCCCCAAGCTTTGGCCCCTCTCCCCCTCTCAAATCCTCTCCCAAATCTTGCAAATTTGAAGAATTTGTCCGTGGATTTCGAAGTCAAACCCTCCCTCAAGGTAATATTCTTTGATCCCCTTGTTTTGATCCAACAAAGTTCTCCCATTGCTCATTTGTTGCTAGTTTGGGGAAACCCTAGTTTTGTTTGGATCTAGAGATTTGCATGGAGATGTGAGATGTTTGTTTGCCAATTTCTATGATTAGGCTTTGTTAGTATGCTAGGGTTATTCTTATGGGTGTTCTTATGTTGGTGTTAGAGTTAGGTTTAGGGCTAGGGTTATGGTTATGGTTATGGTTAGGGTTAGGTTAAGGTTAGGGTTAGGATTGTTGTTTGATATATATATTAGGGTTTGTATTCCGTGTTTATCCTTGGATTAGTCTCATGGTAGCAATGTTATCTTGTGTTCTTTGAATGCTTATAGGGATGGGAAGAACATGTGTGTTTGTTCATCATGGGGACAAAGACGCCTTTTTGAAAGGCAATATAGAACCGAACCCGGATGAGCTTGACATGGTGTTTGATAGTAGTCCTATCTATGCGGAGCTCTTGCAACAAGTTAGGAAAGATTTGAATTGGATGGACCCTAGTGATATCATTGAGTTGGAGGAAAGGCATAATGTTGGTTTTGAAATGCACATCCGTTGGAAGACAATGCGTGTCAACTCGGAGCAACGTTGGGTTGCATACAAGGAGACGGTGGCCGAATCACTAGACAAGGCTCTTGAGTTATTTGCAACGAAGAAGGTTGATTCAAGTTTGCATTTGGACTTGAACCGGAACCCCTCCCCTTTGGTTGCTTGTAGGCCCCCACCCTTGAAGCGAGATGAAATTGTTGAACCTCTTTTGACCCAAGAAGTGAGGCCAACATTGAGCCCGTTTACAAACAACCAAGATGAATCTTTGCAAGAGGACAATGATGAGTATGCGGACGATGACAATGAAGTTAATCTCCATGACAACAATGTGGGTGATCTCGACAAATATCATTTGCAAGAGACAATGGACCATTCCATCCCTTTTTCCCGTGCATATGCATCGGACTCGGATGACGATGGTCCCGATGAACAAGTTGATGCGGAGGGGTTCACGGTGAAGGAGGCCGAAGCTTTCGAGAAGGTATTTGGTCGGGATCATCGGACTACATTGTTCAAGGATGTTAGTCTCGCGGATGAAGCCGTGGTAGATGGTGGCCAATGTGTACCTCTTGGGGTTAGGCCAAGCTCTCACCGTGATTTGTTAGGCGACAAGAACCGGATTGCTAAAGGTTCTAAGTTTGACACCTTGTTGAAATTGAAGATGTGGCTCGACAACTACTCGGTTACGCATTATCGTCCACACAAGGTGGTGAACTCGGACGTCAATGTGCGCTACACGGTTGCATGTGCATGTGAAGATGAAATATGTCCGTGGATTGTGCGTGCAAGACCATGGAAAGGAGGTCCAATTTTGGCATGTAGTGAGTTGTGTGCCAACTCACTTGTGCCAAGGCAAAAGGGTGGATGGCAAGATTGTGTCCCAAGACCACAAACAACTCACGTCCGAATTCATCGCTTACAGGCTCTCCAACTCAATATCCACACTTCCAACAATGAGCGTCTAACATGTCATTGATCTTGTGAAAGCCATCTTTCATTACAAAGTGAAATACGACAAGGCATGGAAGGCGAAGCAAGCCGCATTTAAGATGTTGTATGGTACATGGGAGGAAGCATACAACCGAATCCCTAGGTTGTTGTTAGCCATGGCCGCGACAAACCCGGGCATGGTTCATGTGGTCGAGTCTCATGGGCACCAAATAACGGTCCATGAAGGAAGGAAAGTCAGAGTATTTGGTCGTGCTTTTTGGGCGTTCGAGCAATGTGTGAGGGCTTTCAAACATTGATGGCACGTTCTTAACCGGACAATACAAGGGCACCTTGTTGGTTGCGATAGCAAGTGATGCCAATAACCGGGTGTTGCCATTGGCATTTGCTTTGGTTGAGGTGGAAAACAATGACAACTGGGAGTGGTTTCTGCATCTTTTGAGGACGAAGGTGTTACCCGCTCAAAGGGAAATTTGTGTCATATCGGATCGGCATCCAGGAATTCTTAACGCGGTGGAGATTGACATTCCCGGGCATGCTCCGTTGCACCATCGATGGTGCATGAGGCACTTTTGTTCAAACTTCTATAGGGCATGTGGCCTTAAGGAGTTGGCCGATGATCTTCAAGATTGTTGTCTCGCTTTCTTCGATAAGCGCGTCGCCACTTTGTACAACAAATTGCTCGCACACAAAAAACTTGTTCTCGGGGTCAAGACTTTCTCAATAGGCACATTCAATATCGGAACAAGTGGGCACGTGCTTTTGATGAAGATGGCCGGAGATACGGTCAAATGACAAGCAATATAGCCGAATGCTTCAATAGGGTGCTCAAAGGTGCACGTGGATTACCCGTGACGGCAATAGTTCAATACACATTTGACAAGATGAATGCGTACTTTGTAAAGTACTCGATGAAAACCGATGCACAGATAGCGGATGAGAACCCACGAAAGTACAAGTACAAGTTCCCACCCAAAGTTGATGAATGGTTGGTATTTCAATCACGGAAAGCGGACTCAGAAGAAGCTATATTATATGACAACGAAGAGTGGAAGTACGAAGTGAAAGAGCCAGGAGGAACCACAAACGATGGCCGGCAACATGGAGGTCGGGCTTTCAAGGTGTCGTTAACACAATGTGATTGCACTTGCGGGAGGCCATTGTTGCTTCATCTCTCATGCTCACACTTGTATACCGCCGGTCGCGTTAGGAATGTGGACATCAATCACCCACGCACCGTGAGGGAGTCGGAGTTCTCAATCATGACGGTCAAGAAAACATGGGCTCCCCGCTTTTACCCATACTTTGACCAATCACAATGGCCGGAGTATCATGAAATTCAACTATGGCTGGATCCGGAGTTGAAGGTTGTTAAAAGGGGTAGACGTAAGACAAAGCGTCTTAGAGGCGACATGGACGGATGGGGCCATGGTGGCCGCCGCGAAGCGGGCAACGACCAATTCCAAGAGCCTCGTGAGAGCTCCCGTTGTGGGGAGTGCAAAGGTCATGGCCACAACAAAAGAAAATATACGAAACCAAGGAAAAGGTCCAAGTAAAATGATGCAAGCACAAGCCAACAAGGAGCTACACAAGGGAGCCAACCAAGTGGTAGCCAACCTAGTGGTAGCCAACAAGTGCCAAGCCAACCAAGTGGTAGCCAACCTAGTGGTAGCCAACAAGTGCCAAGCCAACCAAGTGTTAGCCAAAGAGGATCTAGGCAACAAAAAGGTCGGCAACTAGGACTTACAAGAGGCCGTGGTGGTGGTAGAGCTCGTGATGGTGGTCTAGGCCGTGGTGGTGGTAGAGCTCGTCGTGGTGGTAATGGCCGTGGTGATGGTCTTGGCCTTGGTGGTGGACTTGGCCGTGGTGATGGACAAGGGCAAGTTCGTTATAGAGGAATGTTTGGATACCTAGATGGACCGTTTCCGTATGTTCCTCACTAACTATAATGTATCATATATTCTTGTTTTTCCATATGTTCTTTTTTTTCATATGTGCTTCCATTTGTTTTTATTGTCCTTACGAACCATTATGTTTCACTCATTGTAGGTATGGCGGCTTTCCAACCCAATAAACCAACGATGAAGGAGGATGGCGAAGACGGGATGGTGGGAGAAGGCTGCGAAGAAGATTAGAGAGGAGGATGCAGCCAAGCTAAAGAAGAAGAAGGAAGAGGAGCTTGAGAAGGAGAGGAAGGCAAAACAGAGAGCGTCAAATGCGATGCGCGCTAGGGAGCAAGTGTTGATGAGGAAATGTGAGGAGGCACAGAAGAAGCGTCAACAGGATTTTGAAGAAAGAACCATGAAGCTTTGGGCAATTGCAGCTGAAAAAGAAGAGAGGGACAATCAGATATTCATGGAGAGGGTGGTTAAGGAGGCTCACCTCATAAAAAAAAGGAGGAGGAAGAGGAAGAAGAGAGGAAGAAGAAGGGAAAGGGGCCTTGCTCTACGCAATAGAGCTATGTCGTCCTCTTCGATTTGGTTGTGAACTACTATGTGCCATGAACTACTATGTCTCCTCCTCGATTTGGTTGTGAACTACTATATGCCGTGAACTACTATGTCTCCTCCTCGATTTGGTTGTAAGAACTACTATGTGTCGTTGATTACTATGTCTCCTCCTCGATTTGGTTGTAAGAACTACTATGTGTCGTGAAGTACTATGTGTTATGAACTACTATGTGTCGTGAAGTACTTCGTGCATATGTTCTTTTCACAGTTGTTTGCTTGCTTCGTATCAATCCTACTTCACATCTACTTACTATGTTTGCATATGCTAAAAAATTCACACTAAGTCCAAGTGCAACGCCTAGCATCTGGGCGCTGCAATCTACAGTGTGGCGCCTCCAAGCTAGGCGCTGCACAGATCTGTAGCTATCCAGAGAGCAACAGAAGGTATGGCAAGTTACAGAGATGTGTGGCGCTTAGCCAGGAGGCGCCACACTATACAGTGCAGCGCCTAGACGCTGGGCGTTGCACTGTAGAGTGTGGCGCCTCCAGGCTAGGCGCTGCAGAAGTCTGTAGCTATCCAGAGAGCCACAGAAGGTAGGCCTCCAGTTTGGGGCAAAAATTTTGCTAAGTGTTTGTGCAGCGCCTAGCTCGGAGGCGCCACACTCTACAGTGCAACGCCTAGCGGCAAGGCGCTGCATTGTAGAGTGTGGCGCCTCCGAGCTAGGCGCTGCACAAGTCTGTAGCTATCCAGACAGCAACAGAAGTTAGGCCTCCAGTTTGGGGCAAAAATGTCGCCAAGTGTTTGTCCAGCGCCTAGCTCGGAGGCGCCACACTCTACAGTGCAACGCCATGCGGCTAGGCATTGCACTGTATAGTGTAGCACCTCCGGGCTAGGCGCTGCACAAGTCTGTAGCTATCCAGAGAGCAACATAAGGTAGGCCTCTAGTTTGGGGCAAAAATTTCGCTAAGTGTTTGTGCAGCGCCTAGCTCGAAGGCGCCACACTATACAGTGCAGCGCGCAGCGCCTAGCTCGAGGTGCCACACTATACAGTGCAACGCCTAGCGGCAAGGCGCTGCACTGTAGAGTGTGGCGCCTCCGAGCTAGGCGCTACACAAGTCTGTAGCTATCCAGAGAGCAACAGAAGGTAGGCCTCCAGTTTGGGGCAAAAATTTCGCCAAGTGTTTGTGCAGCGCCTAGCTTGGAGGCACCACGCTCTACAATGCAACGCCTTGCGGCTAGGCGTTGCACTGTATAGTGTGGCGCCTCCGAGCTAGGCGCTGCACAAGTCTGTAGCTATCTAGAGAGCAACAGAAGGTAGGCCTCCAGTTTGGGGCAAAAATTTCGCCAAGTGTTTGTGCAGCGCCTAGCTTGGAGGCGCCACACTCTACAGTGCAACGCCACACTCTACAGTGCAACGCCTTGCGGCTAGGCGTTGCACTGTATAGTGTGGCGCCTCCGGGCTAGGCGCTGCACAAACACTTAGTGTTTTTTTGTCATTCATACTGGGTCATTTTCAGCCACAGTTCAACATTTCGTATAATAAACATTAAGGTTCAAAAAGGGTTCACCAAATACATCATTTCTTAAAAAGGATCATCACAATAAGTTCAAGTTTAACATAGAGCTACCACCACTCCAAGTTCAACGGCATAACAAATTCCACACTACTAATAGCTACGATCACTCCAAGTTCAACGACATAACAAATTCCACATTACTAATAGCTACCACCACTCCAAGTTCAACGACATAACAAATTCCACTCTAAGTTCAACATTATAAATAAAGGACGATGACTAGTGCTTTCCGCGCTTGCTGGCTCCTCCCCCCCTCTTGACGCTTATCTTCTTCGCCTTCCTAGGAAGAGGAACCCGCTCCAGCGGCTCCGGTTCCTCCACGTCATCTACATAGTCATCCAAAGCCGCCATCCGCGAGGTGCCGACCGTCCTTTTGCCTCTTTGGCCTCTTTGGGTGAAGTCTTCAGGCGTGTACTTGTTGATTCCCTTCCTAGGCTTCAACTCGTATGCAGACCGAGCCTGGTACGTCCACACGGTCATATCATCAGTAACCTATGCATCAACAGAAGATATGGAAAGACCGTGTGTGAGGATATAGTTAGGAATGCATCAACAAATGGATATATATCGTCATGCCATACCTCTTGGGTGACCACACCCACATCCTCATCCTCGAAAGGTTCATCATGGCCCTGCCCCGAAGCGGATCTGATGGTGTCGCCGACCTAGACCATTCTAGTGATACATACTCGGGGTCACGACAACCGAAAAAGTTTGATAGCCACCTTAACTTTTGGCCCTGGCGCTGCAACATGTGCAAGTGAATGAGACATGGAACGTAGCAACAAATGTTAAGTGCTAGTTTGAAGGAGATGTGAACCTTAATGAATGCTCGAAGTGCACCTTCCCCATCGCTTTTGCCAGCCGGGGTTGTTTCCAGAATAGTCTCGGTCTCATCAGCTGCTTTCTTGATCTGGGCACGCTATGAACAGAAACGGTATCAAAGTGTTAGGCAAGCGAAGATGTGAATAGTGCGAATGAAAAAGCAAAAAGGCTAACCACAAAGTTCATCACTGGAGCTGAAGGCATCACTGAGTTGCCTTTCCTGACTAATGCGTTGTACTGGTGCTGGGCTACCTCATCAAAAATGGTGGGTTCTTCCAGAATCTCCTCAGCATACGCCGGCTTGCATACCTCCACGCGGGTACTTGCAAGAAACCATGTGAGATAGTTGTTGAACGCGATCGGGCAGTGCTCACGAAGCTGGGCTCGTTTTCCAGCCTTTGCTTGCTCCACACTAAGAGCGAACTGCACGACATACTTCCTGTGATGCTTGGCCCAATCCTTGATCTTCCGTTGCTTTTTCCTATCGAACCTGCAAGTTAGAAACAGAATAGCAGCATCATCGAAACCGTCGAGAAGCTGCTAAGTGCTCAAGGTTAATTATATCTTACGCGTGTAGCAACTTGTCCGTGTCCTCCCACTCCGACGGGTGTGGCTGGAATAAACCAAACTGGCGGAACACCCGATGTGGCAGGTGAAGCTCAACCGCCCAGTTGCATATCGGTGGGGACCGCATATGCCAGAGATCCCTATCCCTAGTGCACATCGGCTTCAGCCTGAACTCTATAGGGTTACCAAAACTCTCTCCTTTTCCATACGGCTCCCATTCCACCTGCAAAATGGGAATGAATGCAAAATTGATATCGAGTTACGATACAAGCATGATAATCACTTATGCAATGTCGGTTCACCTGCTCAGGCGTGATCGCGTCCAGCTCGCTCTTGTACAACTTGTACATTACCGAGGGATCATCCGTCGTCTCATTTAACACATCCCACTTGTAAGCCCAAGTGGGGAGCCGTAGTGAGTCGTCTTTGTCGTCCCAATCCTCGTACTTCACAGTCTTCGGTCGTCCAATCGGCAAACGCTCCCAGCTCCATATGGAAAGTGCGAGCAGACAACCACCAATACCTCCAGTGTGCCTACAACAGGCTTCGTCCAACTGCACATAAAAGAGAACATGGTCAAATTTGCCGCAAGAGCGCATTGATAATGTATCAATGAAGTGAAAAGAAAACAACTTCATACCTGTCGATACAAGTAAGCCAGTGTCGCCGAACCCCAACTCCATTTGCCATCGAAGACGGTCAACGCCTTCAGCCACATCCATGGAGCATTCTTACCTGTGCCATCAGCAAACATAGTCCTGGATATCACGTACCACATGTAGACACGAGCATATGTCTTCACCATGTCCTCATTAGCATCCTCGGGGCAAGTACTGAAGTTCGATGATATCCACGTGAAAGTAGCGCCGGCTGCGACTCTTTCCTTCTTCTTATCTTCTGCTTCTGGTTCCCGAGGCTCCGGAGGAACCATACCGATAAGGGCATGCATCTGCGCGCGCCACCCATCAGAATCGGTGTTCATACATAAAGGATTGCCATCGATAGAAAGACCGGTGATCATAGCAATATCCTGGAGCGTCACGGTCATCTCCCCGGTCCGAAGATGGAAAGTGTGTGTCTCCGGCCTCCAATGATCAATAAGCGCGGTGAGTGCTGCAACATTGTTGGGTGGCGTCGACCGGCGGACCAACTGAATGAAAGGGAAAGTCCGGCCTCCCTTACATACGGTGTGTACCGCTCATCATAGCGCATCCATCCAAGGGTGACCCCGTGAGACCGAAGCTTCAGAGGTGCAAGCTCCTACAAACAAACAAATCATAACATTACATATGGGACATTTGTGTTTGAAAAAAATACGAAATTCATAACACCGGCCACTTTCAGTATTACCCGCTGCTCCACCGACATAGCGTACGACCGGTGTTGTTTGTCCCAATGATCATCGAGAAGCCAAACCATCCTAACAATTTCAACAAAGCATTCTTGTCAACACGATTATCTTTTCAATTAAAAAAAACTAAAGTAGGCCTACTACATGCAAGATTCAAAGCATATGTATCCAAAGCATTTTTCTCAATATGAGCATAATTTCAGTACAAATAAACTAAACTAGGCCTACTTCATACAAATAACTTTTCCATAGAAATAACATGTCATTCTATGTATCCAACCATATCTTTTCAATAAAATAAAATAAACTAGGGTTCCACAAATCAAACAAACAAGGGTTGTAATACATGCAAAATTCTAATACATGCAAGATTCAAATCTAATCAAATCAAACAAGGATTCCCCAAATCTTCAAAATACCATATTTTGTATGGATAGAAAGAAGGGGATCGGAGGAGAGTACCTTCTAGGATGGATTGGTGAAGAAATGCACGGACCAAATCGTCGGATCTGAAGGATTTGGGAGAGGGGATTGAGAGGGGGAGAGGAGGAAGCCGCCGCCGCACCTGTTCTGTAACTCCTCCTGGAACGAATGGGTGGGGTGGGGGGAGGGGGAGCGGGCGGCTGGCATCTAAGTCACAGTGCAGCGCCTACCTCGTAGGCGCTGCACTGCTGGGTCCGGGGCCCAGGGCTGCCACGGTGGACTAGAGTGCAACGCCCCCGAGCTAGGCGCTGCACCGTTGGGTGTGGCGTCGGCGTGGCGGGCGCTGCACAAAAAGGTCAGGGGAGTGAAATAGTTTCACGGGCAGTTCATTCTGTGAATTGATTTCGTCCCGAGGTCAAAATTGTCAAATTTGCCTAGGGAAGTACCTATGCTAATTTGCCGTCAGTTTGATTTGTATTTTGTGATTTTGTTTTATTATAGTTGAATTAAACAATGATAGTGGGTGTTGTAAACGATTTCCTTTAGATATAGTTGTTTTTAAGATCCAGTTTTGCCTGATACCGGCTAGCACACCGACCATTTGGATACATCCAGCGTTAGATTGAGAAATATGCACTGTGTCTATCAGTTTCCTATTGTTCATATTTATATTACAAATATTAGCATGTCTTCCAAGTATCTACAAATAAGGTGCATAACCAACCCATTGAAAATGATTAAACATTCATTATGGACTCAAGTTTGGAAAGAAAACAAAAAAATTGCTGATAAACAACTCCATGTTTTTACATAAATTCCTAGCACTTCATACTATAGTAAAAAAAAAGGACGGGTGCGGCAACACGTGCCAGCAATGATCTAGTAGAAGAAATATATCACATCCAACAAGGAGTCTCACCCGTCACGCAGCAACCCACAAGTCAGTTCAGCACGCCGGCAAGGAAGAGGAGGTCTGATGGGCAGCCACCATGGATGGGAGAGCCCGCGGCTGCCGTAGTGCCGTGCAGGGCAGGGCTAGAGCAAGGGATGGTAGCAGTTATCTCCATTTACACAGCAGCGTGTCCTAAAATGGGAGTGCCCCTCTCCCCCTCTTCTCTTCTTCCTCGACCTCCGACGCTCGCTCACGAGTTGGGCTTCACAGTGGCAATGGATCTGTTAGAAGCATGCACGGTAAAGGAGATTAGCAAGCACAGAAAGAATGAGTAGGGCTCACGGAAAAAAGCAGAAGGAGGTGAGCCGACACCCGGCAGTAACGGACCTCCACCATGATCGATAGGAAGGAAGAACGTGGGGCGGCGCCGCCGTGTCGTCGCTGCCTCTTCGGATCACCCGGGTACTGGGGGGACAGCGACCTCGACCGAGCGTTAGATGGGCTAGCCCATGCAGAGGGGCAGTAACAGGCTCCTTGTAGCAGACCCAATCAACGAGGTGCCTGCGTTTTTGCTACGGGAGTAGTAGCCCAGCCGAGTGTGCAGGGTTGTGCGGGATTAGAAACCTACATCTGACGGCCAGCAGAGTCCATAGGCAAGATCGAACGGCCAGAAATCATGAATGCGTGAGAGGCTTCCTAGAGTGCACAGTTATAATGTCTTTAAATGCAAAGGCATGAGATTGAGTACATGAGTGTTGTTTGCAGATATTGTTAAAGTTTGACTGCTCAAATATATGAATCTTTTGTACGGTGGAAGTTGCATGTGTTGAATTATTGGCGTCTTCTTATATTTTTATCAATATTGCAATATAGAAAAAAGTACTTGCCTAGTCATACATGATTGAGAAGAACGGACGAATACAGAAAACATAGTCATGTATTGTATGCCCCCATACCTTACATGATTGACGATCTGGCCATCGACTGGTGCTAGAAGATCTCCCACTCTTAGAGCCTGCCAAGGCTCTGCTTGTGGCTCTCAAAGACCTCAAATAGCTCTGGCTGGTATTCGCCACCTTGCTCATCGTTGCCGAAGTCAACGACATCGTCTCTCGAAGCATGTGGTTCAAGCGTGTCAATTTACAACATCCCTGGATTGATTAAATCACTACTGAAGAACATCAGGTGGCATGAAACAATTATGGTCATCCTCAGAGAAAATATACGCAAGCGGCAATGAAAGTTGTACATACCTTTAATTCACAACGACCTTGCTGGCAATGTCGGTGATTTTCAGGTTCTTTGGAGGTCCCACGTGGGCTCATGGTCTCAACATGCGCGCCAACGGTTTGGTTATGTACCCTATAAAGCTGTGCGCGTGCTCTGATGCTATGTCGGCATTCTCCTCGATGCAAATCAAACAATTCAAGTGATATATTTTCTTGTACATGTGTGTAATTAATCAATCTAAGGACTAAATCTTGTTGTAGCCTTGCAAGTGGAGATGTGTCAAATCCTAGAAAATCATCAAGTTACGATTGAGCAAGTCTAGCCGAGTAGAAGACACAAAAAATGCATTTACTATGCTTCCTCTTTCAACTAAAAGGGCGACTTGACTCAATCAAATGTCCATACATGCTAATTTAAAGGCTTAAAAACTCTCTATTCTACTAAAGTTCATAAGAATTATGAAGAAACATATAGGATAAAGATGTATATCTAGAAGGGGATTGCAGCCTTTCTAGTGTGAAGCTCAGATCTAAAACCACTCTCAGCTTAGACATATCTTATTTATAGTGTTCTGATCCAAAAGAGGAAAACATGATCAATTAATTTCCAAAAGCTGACCATATAAGCAAGGCTAAAAGGAGCCCATTAGTACTGCAAGGTTGATCTAATCACTATATCAACTACTAATACAAATTTCGAACAATAAAAGCAACCATTATGTGGTAGAAACGGACAATAATATTTGATCCTTGAATGATTTGCAGACTCGTATTATAGTGTCAAATACAGGTTATAGGATATCCCTCCATTTAAAACATTTCCCAATAAACATTTAGTTATCTTCTCTAGGCTCTAAAATATCAATATGAACTAAATGGCTTAAGCTGCAGGGAGGAGGAAGCCTACTTGTCTTTAATCTAGGGAAAAATACATACCTAGTTGACAGTATTGTTGATCAGTTATCTAGCAACCCTATAGTCATAATATTAGTGTTTAGTTCTATTACTTCACGTAAGGTTTTCCATTGAGCAGCTAACTGTAATTTTTGGAACATAAATGTCGGGGCCGCCGAAATTCGTGAGGCTGCAAACAGTGAACTAAAAAAGACAAGATAAGAAAATCTTAATAACATCCTTCATTTGTTTAACATATTCATAAAGGTGATGATTAGAGTTTGTCAGAACCTTAGAAGATGATTTAGATTCTCAGACTCAAATAGCAATGTTTGTGGGAAATAACTACTCCCTCCCTCCCAAAATAAGTGCCGCTGAAGTTGTGCTAAATTTTGGGACGGAGAGATTAAACACACAATAGTAACAGAAGAAGTTTATTTTTCTGTCCCATGATAATAGCTTTCAGTTTCACAAATGTAGAAACTAAGACATACAAAAATCCAGCTTTCAAAAATTTATGTAATCTAAAAAACATGAAGACATTTCACAAGTAAAAACATGAAGGTACACACAACAACTCCAAAAATTCCCTAGACCAACGCTAAATAAAAATGGGTGACTGGCAGAAGGCAGTTGAGGCATCAGATAAACCTATTTTGCTATGGCGTAGTATGGATAGCAGTAACAGACAAACTTCGCACAACTAGAACCTGCTTGTCATGGAGGGTGCTTGTGGTACCTGAACCAGCTCCACCTGTTGGAAGACTTGTTGTAGTAAGTGTGATCGACCGCACGTCAGGCCTCTAGGAACATCAGGTTCTCCTCCGTGAGCGCCGGCACTGCTTGGGTCGGTCAAAATAATGAATCAACGAGAATCAAAGCGCCTGTCAATCTGAATCCTCGGCTAGCTCGCGTTGCTTCTTCCTTACGGAACATGGCCTGGAATCCAGGACTCTTCAAACTCGTCTTCAGTCTTTTGGCAGTGATTCCTTGCACAGCTCCTTCCTCCACGTGGTCATGTGAGCCCGGGTAGCAGCAGCTGACCCAGCACATGCACGACAGGAGAAGCACACATGTATCTGTATGGCAATTGGCGAGACATTCACCAAGATATAACAGAACAGAAGTCTTGTAGTTCATCTCAAGGAAAAGGGCATGGCTTGAGATTTATTACCGTAATGGGATGGTGTGGTGGACGAAGACCAAGGACAGGGGTGGCCGAGCCGTTGCGTCCGTCCAGATGCACGTGGACCACCATAGGACGGGTTTGGCTGGATTTGGTTGGAGCAAGCGACGGAGACCTTCAAGTGCAGCCACCGACGGCGGCAACCGCCGCACGCCCCCTCTCCTCGAGATCTGACCATGGATCAACGGATCTCAAGGACACCCTTGGCCGGGATACACGGACACGGGCACCGGCCGCCATACACGCGGGAAGATGGATAGCGCCACACCCCCTACCTTGACCGATCACTGATGTAGAGGGGGTCAACTACGACCGGATCTGGAGCGTCGGCAGGTGGGGAGGCTGCGACAGTCGTGGCACTGATGGAGACTCATGGCGGGGCGTCCTTGCAAGGGAGGCGGTGCCGCGTGTAGAAGGACCGGCAAGGAATCTGGTGGGCGACCGGCATGGCCTGCAGGCGGCATTGGGGGCGATCATGGGAGGATGAGGCTGTTGCGTGCGTGCGTGCGTACGTGCGTGTGGGTTTCCTATCGCGGCGGCATACATTTTTTTCTTTCGTTCTGTAGCGGGAGAGGTGTGACGAAAAAACCAGACTAACAAAAATCGGACGAAAGTGGTGGGACAAAAATAAATCGTGAACGCAATCCGAATAACTCAGATATTAGGAATAGAGATATGCATGTTATGAGACTTTTTAAAAAAGACTCCCAAGGAGGTGCTTCTAAAGACTTTTAGCAAAAAGTCCCAAAAAAGTCCCACCCTGTTTGGTTTACTAGGGACTTTTTCTAGTTCAAACATAAAAAAATCCCTGGAACCAAACACCCCATTAGTCTAAGTTATTATCCATTATGACTAGTCTTACAAGGGCAGACAAAGAAAGGGGATTAAGGCACACGAACCGGGGGTTATAATCAATTATCCCCACGCCGCCTGCTTCCGGTTAGAAGTAGCAGTGCAGCTACAACGGAGTGACCAATCTACCACCACCGCCCCACACCCACACGCCGCTCGACCTCGTCCCGAGATCTCTGGCGCCTCCCATGAATCCCCAGCCCCTCCGCCTCGGCGCGCTCTTGGCGGCCCTCGTGCTTGCCGCCGGCGGCGGGTGGTGGGGCCGTGCGGAGGCGTCGATCCACACCTACGGCCGCGAGTCGTTCCGCGAGGTGGGCAACGCTTTCCTCCTCTCCGGCGGCAGCGAGGGCATCGTCGCCGACGGGGCCGATCTCGCCGCCCCCGCCTCCTCCTTCATCAAGTAAGGCCAGGGCTACCCCCCCCCCCCCCCCCTCCCCCCCATTCCTCGTCATGTGTTAGTGGACCCCAATGGCTGTTGTTTCTTCTTCGGGAAACTGCTGCGGTGCGTAGGTATGTGCTTTTCTGTGTGATGCGTTGCGTTTGGACGGGCTGTGAATAGCGGCTCTATCATTGCTTTGCTTGCTCACTAACATTTAATTCGAGTTTGACGTGGTTTCTCGTGGATTAAGCATTTTAGCTTGCTCCCATGCGCCTCAAGGAAATTTTGGATTGCTAATAGTTCCAAGCTGCATGCCTGCAACCCACATTCTTCTCGCCGATTGTAATTTTCAGTTCATTACACAAAATTCGAGAGTTATTGATGCGTGTGTTGGCCTGTGTCGTATTTGAGATGATGTTGGTGAGATGAACATGATGAAGTATGCACTTTTACTGACAGTTTTCTTTCTGTTTCAGTGTTTTAACTCTTTTCTTCTCTGGATTATCAATATGCTTGTAAACTGCTTTGAAACTTGTAGATGTGAGCTTACTAATCAAGTGTAGTATGCTCTTTCGATAAGCGGAGTGGTTTGGAATTTGTTGTTAACTAGATGGCTGGATATTGTTACAGGATTGTGAATGTTACTTTCTGGATGTTGTTACAGGTTTGTGAATGTTACTTTCTGGAGGAACGCAGAATCGGCAGAATCACATGCAAAAATGGCACATAGTACAGGCTTGGTGCAAGCTATTTTATTTGAAGCAGCTGACAGGGATAACATTGGGGGTTCTGCCTATGGTGGACAGAGGTCCATTTGTTGCACCCCTGACCTTGCTAAACTAGAGGGCTGCAAACAAGGTGAAGTAATCAGGAGGCCATCTTCTGATGATCCAGATTGGCCTGTCGTGGTAGATACACACTTCAGTGCTAATCACCTTTCAGTGAAGTTGGATGACGAGGAAGTTCACATTACAAAGACAGGCATGTACAACTTGTTCTTCATTTCTTGTGATCCAAAAGTAAGGGGCCTTGCTATGAGTGGGAAGACAATCTGGAGAAATCCTGGGGGGTACCTACCGGGACGAATGGCACCTCTGATGAGATTTTATGTTTTCATGTCGCTGGCTTATCTGTTAGTCATGGTTGTCTGGTTTAGCAATTACATAAGGTTTTGGAGAGATATACTGCCAATACAGAATTGGATCACACTAGTAATTGCTCTTGGACTGTTTGAGATGACACTATGGTACTTTGAGTACTTAAACTTCAACAGCAGCGGTGTACGACCTGTCGGAATTACAACTTGGGTTGTAACTGTTGGCGCTATCAGAAAAACAATTTCCCGTCTACTGATCCTTTCTATATCCATGGGATACGGTGTTGTTCGCCCAACTCTAGGAGGGCTCACCTCTAAGGTTTTACTCCTTGGGCTTACGTATTTCCTGGCTTCTGAATTACTGGATATTTCAGAAAATGTTGGAACAATTAATGACATTTCAGGCAAAGCAAAGCTTTTCCTTGTCCTTCCTGATGCATTTTTGGATGCTTTTCTCATACTTTGGATTTTCACTTCTCTTTCCCGCACTCTCGAGAAACTACAGGTGAGGAACATTTGTTGTAATGTTTAAAGCATTTATTTTTATGTTGTAATGGTAAAGTCATATTATGTTATTCTGCTGTTTGGTTTGTGAAAACTACTGGTTACTCAATTATTGCTCTAGCATCCTGGTAAAAGGAAAGTGTTGCACTAGCAATTCCATGAGGAGACATCAAACTTAGGTCTAGTTAGTGATTGGTATGCTAGAAACCCCCAGTTATGGGCCGCCCATGTGTAATAGTTTATTTCTTAAACCATCTGAGTTCCTAATTTTTTTCATGGATTATTTAAGGGGTGATGTGGCTTAACGTGGGTTCACCACGAGGAGTCGATTCTGGAATAAGTCTGTCTAGAAAGAGGGCAAGAAGGATAGTTTATTAATTGTTTGAAAGTTTATTAGCAAGCATGTTGGATCCTGATTTAGAAAGCTGTATATTGTGTTGATACTGAAGCTTTCTTTTCTTATTCATCAGGCAAGGAGGAGTTCTGTGAAATTGGATATATACAGAAAGTTTACAAATGCACTGGCGGTCTCTGTCATAGGTTCAGTTGTCTGGATTGGCTATGAGGTGCGTAAATCCCATTATATACATGGACAATAAAAATTGTCACAGCTTCAGACTGTACTTCATAATTCGATTAAATATTTACTTCATTAAGGGCATGAACTATGGTGGCATATGGATATAGATGCCCCATGAGAAAAAGTGGTTTGAGGCACCTACATTGATTTTTTCTCCCCAATGTAAACTACCACTAGTGGGCCTCATCAAGGAATAGAAAATAAAGACTCTAGTACACTTGCATCTCTACTCTCCACCTCAACTTTTTTAGCTTTTTACATCGGACCACACATTTTCTCTCCAAGCACCCGCCTGTTGCAGAGGATCCCGCCTCCCCATCCGAACCTACTTTTCCTGATATCTGATCCTACATGGCATGCGAGGCATCACCCTGAGGCTATGCATTGGCTATGCCCTAATGTGATTCTTAGGAAGTATCTTTTTTCTCGAACACAACAAAATGTTGTCTGTATTTGCCTTCTTAGGAAATATCGCTGCCAATATGTCTTTGTGTGATGTCCCATCCTTCGTAGGTGTGGGGATCACAAGATATAGCAAGGAACTAGAAGCATTTCACGCGCTTTGTTGCGCCGCTTCCGCAGATGGACTGCGGCATCCTCATATCTGTACACCAGGACAACCTATCACACTCAATGCACGAACATGCATCAATCATGGCATGCTTAGATAAACATCAAAGACATGTAAAAAATGGTATCGGTGGCTCTAATATCCCTTGTGAACTCATCCATCACCAAGGCAAAAGGATAAGGGCTCAAACCTCACCCTTTGGTGCAGTTCTATTTTAATAGGAAAGTCATCAGTGGCGCCATCACTTGTACGGACACTTGTCACGACATTATCGTACATGTCCTTGATGAGTAATGTACTTGTTGGGCTTTGTGTTTCTCCAAGGCCCAACACATGACATTTTGTGGTATCTTATTGTAGGCCTTCTCCAAGTTAATGAACATCAGATGCATGTCCTTCTTTTCCTCCCTGTATCTCTCCTAAGTTGCCGTATCAAGAAAATGACTTCCATGGTCGACCTCCCAGGCATGAAATAAACTGAAATTTTGTCACGCTTGTCATTCCTCTTAAGAGATGCTCAATGACTCCCATAGCTTCAGTGTATTGCTCACCAGCTTAATTCCACAGTTGTTAGTACAACTTTGAACACCCCCCTTGTTCTTGAAGATTGGTACTAAGATACCCTGCCTCCATTTTTCTGGCATCTTGTTTCCTGAAAAATGCGATTGAAAAGCCTAGTTAGCCATACTATCGCCATGTCTCTGAGGCCTCTCCACATCTCAATGGGGGTATAACCAGGGCCCATCGCCTTGCCTCCTTTCATCCTTTTGAAGCCTCTCTGACCTCAGACTCCTGGATTCGTTGCACAAAACGCATGCTGATATTATCAAAGGAGTCGTGCAGCTCAATGGTTGAGCTCTCATTCTCTCCATTGAACAACCTGTTGAAGTACTCACACTATCTATGCTTGATCTCCTCGTCCTTCACTAGGAGTTGATCTGCGCCGTCATTGATGCATTTGACTTGGTTGACATCCCTTGTCTTCCTCTCTCGGACCTTGGCCGTCTTATAGATGTCCCTTTCGCCTTCCTTCGTGTCACGCTGGTAGAGGTCATACACCCGACCCCTTGCTTCACTCAGAGCTTGCTTTGCGGCCTTCTTTGCCACCTTGTACTTCTCTATGTTGTCTGCACTCCAATCCAGGTGTAGCGTCTGAAATAGTCTTTCTTCTCCTTAATTTCCTTCTAGACATCATCGTTCCATCGCCTTTATGTACAACAAACTCCTTTGAAGCCACCTTACGAATGCAAGTCACCATCTTCATCCATATATTGTTTGCATCACCTCCTCCCTCCCAACGGCCCTCCTTAATAACCACCCTCTTATTAGAAGCCTCAGCTGCCTCTCCCTTGAGCTTCCACCACTTCGTTCTGGTGACTTTGGCACGCTTATCCTGCTGGACACAAATCCGAAAGCAGAAGTGAGCCACCACAAGCTTATGTTGAGGGACACCACTCTCTCCAGGTATCACCTTACACAACTAAAGTTAATAATTAGATATACCGGAATGGTATAATCATAGTGTTTGGTTAGAGGGATGGGATGGAAGTATATGGTTCATATAACCTCTTGCTTATAAAGGGTGATTATCTTGCATAAAAATAAATTTGTTCTTTAGGTAAGCAAATATAACAGCCCATGTAATGTATTTTTCCAACTATACATCTTTTTGACCATCTACAATGTACATGTAGTAATGTATGGTTATCGAAGACAGATGTAGCCGATGCAGCAATACATTGGCAGTTCATCTTTTAAGAAAGCACCATAGCATAAGTAGCTAGCCCAGATGTACATATCGAAGCTCCAAACTATGCAACACCTATTACAAATGCTTATTTAGCATTGATGGTCTGCACATAAAATACAGATAGATCCAGTGTGAGCACATACATACATCTTACTAATGAGAAGCAGTTCACATATGGCTAGAGCACTGGAGTGGTCGGACAACAGAAACTTGCACCTTATTCTTTGCTCGGCGGCCAGGCTTACACGTCGGCCATCCTCTTCCCCGTTATTCTCTTAAGCTATTGCCTTTGACTTCCTCTTCCCTACTTGAATCGACCATCCTCTGCCTGCTTATTTCTTTGTCAAGCTGCTGCCACGACCTCCTGCTTCCCCATGGATGCGGCTCTTGTTCAGTTAGGCGACTGCAAGGGGAGAGTTCTACGAAGCCCATTGTCTGTGATGCCTGCCTGTCGCCCACCAATGCTTGCCGCAGCGAAGAGAAATGAGAGAGGTAGATGTGTTTCGGGCTGAGCTGAGAAGGCAAGGGATTCTTCTGTTTCAGTGGCGATGAAATACTGATCCAGCCTCACGTGTAGAGGAGCAAACGAGGAACTCGTGTGCATACTACGCCGGACTAGATGTTTGATGGTGTGGTCGAGAGAGAGAGCGGAAGGGCCGCGTCGAGAGAACTCCATGTCGAGGAACCGACATGCTTGTACGCATTGCTTGCCGGCGGCGATGACCATGGGAGAGGGGCCAATGTATCAGATCAAAGTTCCTTAGGGTATGGATAGGGAGGAAGGGAGACCAAGTCGTCCCATGATCCTAACAATTGGAGAGATCATAACAATTTGAGACGTGTGCTCGACGATTTTGTCGGTTTTATCATGGGTACGTGGCTTTGGGGGATTTTTCTGTGCGGATGGCGGACGGGGAAACCCTAGAATCAATAGGATTGGACGAAAACAAGCGGAACGGGGAAGGGTTTTAAGTTTTTTAATGTATAACTAGATAATTGCCAGCGCGTTGCTATTGGGTATAAATATTCTAGTATGTTAGCCTGTGATTTACATGTACATATTAGTGTGATTGTATAAATGTTTATCAGATCCTACCGGTGATTTATCGTACCTAAATATATTTTAGGATTTATATTGTAATCACTTAATAGCTTACCAAAGAAAACACAAGTATATTTGATAAGTCAATAAAAGGTAGGACAGTTAAGGTGGTTTTCAAGGAATGATGCTCAGGAAAAGGATGAAAGGTTGGACGAAGCACTATGCTTGGCAGGAAAAGACAAATTTTCCCTACTACCGGGTGTAGTTGCTCCCACTTTTGTTTCGGACGTTCTAGGTAGTATCTATCATATCAGAGTGTATGTACGTGTAGTATGTAGTATATAAGTGTTTAGTTGTATATATACTACTTTTTTGGTAGTATGTACCATATTTTGAGCATACTTTATTTTACATAGAAATATGTATGTATTTCACAAATAAAATAAAAACTATGGGCTCACTTGCAATTTTTTCATATAACTCACTTTGGAGTATCTTAGATATAGTATATGAACATACTAAAAATAATAAAGTAGTGTATATACTACCACATGGTAGTATATGAGACATGGGTGTAACTATACCCGGTAGTAGGATGCATTTTCCCTATATGTGCGTGTGTATATATATATATAATTAATTAAAAGCAGTAGTCCCTTATGGAGAGTCCTAGTTGTGTATGTATAGGAATCGGCAGTCAGTATTAGGAAAGTATAGGTTGTTTTATTAAGAAAAATTTGGAGTACAAATTGTTTTACGTAATTCGTTTAAATATTTTCCTGATAAGTGGGGCGCCTCGATCTCATTGGTCACGACTGTTAGAGTTATATTATGCTCCACGTATAGCCTGTGTATTTTCCCTATGTATAAGGCCTTCCTGTATATTTACTACTCCCTCCGTTGCAAAATAAGTGTCTCAACTTTGTACTAACTTAAGTACAAAGTTGTACTAAGGTTAAGACACTTATTTTGGGACGGAGGGAGTACATGTACAATATATATATTGGTCCTTAGCCCCAGGAAGAAAGTTGCATATTTCTTAACATGGTTTTAGAGCCCGTGTGCAACTCAACTCATGCTCGTGCTTTCGCGATATGATCTCGCGCCGCCGCTGCCTTTTGTTTTTCCGACCGTCCATTGGCCAGCCATCGCTGTTTTTCTCAACCCGCATGTTTGCGTGCTGCTCAGCTCACACCGTCTGGTCGCCGCTGCCCCGTCTGCTCGTCCGGACGGCTTTTGCTTCGCCCCACTGATTCCCTGCTGGATTACGCTGCCTTGGAGGTTGCCGCCGGGTCATCTCCACCTCGTCGGATCCTGCCACCCTAGTCAACTCCACCTGCCGCCCGCCGTATCCTGCCTGTTTAGTCGTCTCGTGCCGTATCCCGTCGGGTCATCCCCACCCCGTCGGATCCTGCCCAGAAACCGCCTGATTTCGCTGTCCCCTCCCCCCCCCCCCCCCCCCCCCCCAAGGAGCCCACCCGCCTTCCTCCGGATTTTGTTGCCCGGCGTTTGATGCTTCCTAGCTCATTTGGCTGGGCTGAGTCGGGCCTCCTTGCTCGGGTGGCTGCTTCCTCACTCGTTATTTTGCCTTGAATTGGTTGAGGATAAAGAAAAGGATGTCTACATTGTCGGGCTATGTCACCATCCTTGCCAGATGATTTTTTAGGGTACTAACTACACCGAGTTCGTTGCCTTTATGGACATCCATATGCGTTCGTCTCTGGGGTGTTCTTTTTGGCGAGGTCCCCTATCCGCCATGCTTGGTTCCTCTTGTGGCTCCTACTCCACGGACGCCACCGTCTCTTGCTGTGGATGTTCCTTGGGCTGCTAAGGATGCAGCTAAGCTTGCTGATGAGGCTGCGGTTCGTGCTTACGACCAGCAGGTCTTGGCCTATGAGGAGGCTCTTCCCACTTACCATGAGGCGCTGTCTGCTTACACCTCAGCGGTTTGATGATTACACTCAGTGGTTTGATGATGATGCTCGTGCTGTGATTGGCTGGTGGGGTTAGGCGTGCCGCTGGATCTGGCTGCACCCGAGGAGGAGGAAGTGGGCGGGGTGGCGGCTGGGCGCTGTTGAGGTTGCGGGATGGCAGCAGCGGCCTGGAGTGACAAACAGGAGGCTGGTTGAGTGGGGTGAGGCCGGCTTGACCACTTTAGTGGTAGTCCAGCATAATTTCGCTGAAATTTACCGAACCGTCCATTTTCCGCTTGGCGGTGTGAGGGAGGCGTTCCATCAACTCTCGTGGTGCTGGGATTTCCCAGCTTCTCCGACTCCTCCAAATTACACTGCAGCCCAGGACATCTTCTCGAAGCTGGCTTCTTGGAGCTAGGTCGTTTGGCCCGGGTCCGCGCATGGAGTTCGCGGAGCGTGGAGCCAGAGGAGATCCGGACAGGCCCTTGGTTTCCAAATCCGAACATCAGTTGTCTAAAATTGTAACTCTATGTTTAGGAAGTTCAAATGTTTGCCAGGATTGCAAATTTTGAATAATATGTACCACACGTCATTAGTCTTATAAGACACTCGATAAGTTGTAGAAGAAAGATTAGTTTAATAATTCAAGATTGTGATAGGTATTGTATATCAACATGTCTCCTTGGTGTTAACTTTGATGTTCTTTTTTTCTGTTGACTCTTTTTAATCTGTGTCTAAATGAATGAGCTTTCACTCGTATATGCTTATTACTCTGGCTGCCAAAGGCATGAAATGAAATAGATTGATGGGCAGTATGCAGTTTTGATCCTCATCACATGCATGTGGCATTGTTCATAGGCTGATAGATTAGTTGAGAATATGCAAATTTATGAGCCTCTATTATCTTCCACCATTTTCTGGCGTTGTTTGTGCCAAGTATTATCATGAACTGGAGAGACAAAATTTTCATTATGGCCTGTTTGCAAAGTGAGTTCTTCTAGCTGATCATTGATCAACAGTCATTAAGCTATCTTAATTAATATGAAGGTCTTTGCTTTGATTTTTGGTACCTGTCGTCTTATCATGGCTTCATTTTGCAGGTCTATTTCAAAGCAACAGATCCCTTTAGTGAGAGATGGCAGAGTGCTTGGATCATTACAGCCTTCTGGGACGTTCTTGCATTTGTTTTGCTTATTGTGATATGTTATTTGTGGGCACCTTCTCAAAGCTCACAAAGGTAGATATTTTGTTTCTTCAATGGTCTGGAGCCTTGTAAGAGGCATAATCTAGGTGTTTACTACGTATAAGAGGCATAATCTAGGTGTTCACTACGTATAAGAGGCATAGTCTAGGTTGTTTAAGCACTACCTCTGTTTATAAATGTAAGACGTTTTGGCAGTTTAAATTGAACTGCCAAAACATCTTATGTTTAGGAGCCGAGGGTGTAGGTCATAAAAAAACGGTTAACTAGGAGTTACTCTCAAACTAACACATGATTCCTTTGTCCAGGTATGCATATTCAGGCGAAGCTGTCGACGATGAGGAGGAGTCTCAGTCTCTGACAAAGGGGTCTGATGGTGATGTAGGGATGGTAAAGATTGACAAAGACAGAAATGCTGGTGTTAGCAGTGCTTTCAGCTTGGAAGATGATGAGGCTGAAGAGGACAAAAGAGAATAGTATTTCTTCCCTTGTTCCTTGTGCCCAGGTACCCCAGAAGCAAGTGGTTTGTTGGAGCGAGAATGTTCCATGGGTTCGAGTGTTTTTTTTTTTGGTGATTCATTGTCCTCTGATGTTCCTACCTTAGACAGGTTTTGTTGTAGAAGCGTGTGATTTTAACCACACCGTGGAAGTGTGATGACCCGTATGGGGTGTGGATCTGTGCTTGACTTTGAAGTGCGAGCTTGACATTGCCCTCGTCTCGAGAAGGAACCCCATCCCAGATTGGCGCTGATGGGAACCGCTGAGGAGCCCCATCCCATGTTGGCGCCGATGGGAACAGCTGGCGAAGCACCTCGTTGTCTTCGGAGTGAAGACCAGTGTACTGTGAGTTGGACCATGGCGGAGGTACCCCTCTTGACCATACGGTGATTCAAAATCGCCTCCGGAAGCATGGTAGTTTCTGTCAAATCAGGGGCCCGTGGAAGCTCGGAGAAGACGAGCGTGTAATCAGGCGCGAATGCCGGGAGACAGAATACCAGGTGGATACGGCTGTCCCGTGGCAGTGCGAGGTTGTACGCCAGAGTTCCCACCTTCTGCTCGATTTCCGGTGGCAGTGTGAGCTTGTATGCCAGACTTCCCACCTTCTGCTCGATGCCGAAGGGACCAAAGAACTCACGCTAGTTTTGGTCCCGGGTGGTTCGTTTACGGTGGACCGGTCTTACGACTGCAGCTTTGAGGACACGATCCCCCACGGCAAAGATGTGCTCGGTGTGGTGGTCATCCGCCTGGGACCGTACGTGGTGCTGCGCGCGTGTGTTGCTCAGTCGAGGTCGGGGGTGGCCTCGTTCAAAGTACTCCCTCCGTCCCGAAAAACATGTCGCGGGCGTAGTTCACTAGTAATTTTGCAAAAAAAAACCCTCGTGGTTTCAAAATTGTTTCAAACAAGTCCCTCTGCCCTGTCTTCTTCCTCCGCTCGTCACCTGCATGTCGCCAAGGGCTGGTGCCGCCCAGCTGTGTGATCTGCCAGGGGCTGGCGAGCCCAGCTGAGCTCCTCCGCCGTAGCCAAGTACCTGCTCTCGCCGTCGTCGCCAATTACCTCCGCCGCCGCAGTCTAGACCTGCGCCGCCGTGGTCCCCTCCCGCTGCCTGTGGGCTTCGCCGGAATCTCCTGCCGCGCGCGTCCCTCCTCGAGCTCCCCCGCATCCTCCTCAAGCCCGCGCACGTCCTCCTCGTGCTCCCGCGCATCCTCCTTGAGCTCCGGCACGTGCGCCGCCGTGATCCCCTACCGGCGTCGCCGGAGCTTGACTCCACAATCCGGTGGACCAGGAGCTCGCGCACGTGATCCTCGATCTCCAGCGCGGCCTCGTCGATCTTCCACGCCCGTGCACCTGTGCCGCTCCTTCTCCCTGCCCACGCACCTGTGCGGCTGCTTCTCCCCTGTCGCCGGTGGTCTCTACCCGTGTTGCTGCTGCTCCACTGACCCTGCCTGTACCGCTGCTGCTCCACTGACCCTGCCCGTGCTGCTGCTCCTTGACCCTGCCCGTGCTGCTGTTGCTGCTACTCTGCACCCTGAAGAAGGTACAGTAAAACTGTGTGATGATGATGTAAAACTTCAATTGGAGAAAAATACTTCTGCTTATGATGTCTACAATTACAGTGAATATCTGTAGAACATTTGAATTAATTTAGCAAGTCTTGAGATGTCTACAATTTGTAGAAACATTTGAAAGCAAAAAATCTCTAGAGCAGCTAGCACACTAGAGTAAATCCGATAAGGAAAGCAAAAAACACATTCCTTGAAGACAGTGGAAACCATGTCTACAAAAGAGAGGCCTTACTCTTGGTCTGTGGTTACATGGTCACCACCATCTTCAAGATCTCACAACCCTCTTTTATGGCCGAATCAATCTAGGTTCAAAACAGGAAGACGCAAAGCACATTAAGCCTCCGGTTGATGTATACAACACTCAATATGGAACCCCATTTTAGTACTCCATCTTCAGTATGCTTCTTTCGACCAACTGTGGAACACCCCTCCAGTTAGTAAGTCAGGCAAGCAGGCAGGCAGACCGTGTTCAGTCTGAAGAACACATCTTTCAGAGATGACACGGTTAAGTTGAGTTGTCACAGAATATACCAGTCACCAAATTTAAGTTTTGGAAACCATCTTAATGCCCAATGATTCCTCCTATTCCTGGCTCTGGTGTGGTGTGCTAAGAATAGTGGCAATAGACGAATGCAGTCATAAAATGGGCTGACTGTGACGCCCGGATAATTAAGCTACAGTAATTCTCTGCTAATGATGCCACGTCGCTTCGAGTACTATTGCTAATCTCGCGTTAGTTCGAAACCGATTCAAATTCAAAATCAAGCAAACAATTTTTTTTCCAATATTAAAACTAAAATGTTCGGAATGGATCAAATATTGCATAGGTAATTAGGGTGGAGAAGCCACACTTTTATAGAATGCTTAAATACTCTAAGACGAATAAAACAGTAGCGAAAACTATTATTTACATACTTTTAAATAATAATTAATTACGAAACTATTTTACTTTGGGTAGCAAAATTAATGTGGCAGTGGCATAATTCGTGACATCAATTTAGGTGCCACTTTGGTATATTGTCAACACTAGAATAAACAACAACTAAAAGAAACAGAAAAGAAATAAAGTAAATAAAAGAGAAAATAAAAGTAAAACTAAATTAAACAGAAGACCCCCCTTTTTTGCTGGGCCTCGGCCCAGCCGACCGTCCCGCTCGCCTGGCCTACTAAGGCCCCGCTACCCCCCACCGTAACCTAATCCCCCCCCCACGATCCCCACTCCTCACACGCCTCTCCTCCTCCTTCCCCGTTCTAGATCTGGGCGGAGCGCCCGACCTCGACATCCCTCGTTCCATCACGACCACCATGCGCCCCACCGCCTAGGAGCTCGTCGCACGCCTCGTCGTCGACCACTTCCTCGCCCCCGACCACACGTACGAGCCAAAACGCCCCCACGACGCTGCCCCGTGCTGGGCTTCCTCCTCGGGCCGTCGTACGCCACCACTGCCGCCCGAAGACCTCACCGTCGCCGGACCTCGCGTCGCCTCCTTGTCTCCCTCCCCGACTCGGGTCCTCAAGCCACGCCGGCCCCCTTCTCGGCAACGCTGTGAGCCTCCCCCCATTTCCCTCCTCCTCTTTCCCCTGCGTTCACCGCGCCGCCCGTCGTGCCCCTCGCCGCGCGCACGCGCACCACCGCACCAGGCGCCACGCGCGCCTCCCCCCGCTCTGGTCGCCGAGGCCCGTGCCCGCCGTGGCCTCGCCCCGCGCCGTCGCCTCTCACTCCTCGCACCCGCTCGCTCCGGCCTGCTCCTACTTTCCCTCGCTCTGCTCTGCCTCCGGCCGCAGCCTGCCGCTCGCCCCTCCCCTTGCGCGCCCCATGCCCGCACCACCATCGCCGCCGCCACCCAAGCCCCGTCGCCGCAGAAAACGCCACCGCCACAGCCGGACGCGCCGCACTGCGGCCATCCCAGGGAGCCCACCCGCGCGACGAACGCCCCCCTGTGCGCCGTTTCCGGCGAGGTCCAGCACCGCCGCCGCTCTGTAGCTCGTCGCGGACGCTAATCCGGTGACGTGGCTATCATTAGCCAGTAATTTCCCCCTAATCACTCACTGACGCCAGGGGCCCACCAACTAAACTAACCCTGTTTAAAAATAAACCTATGAATAAACTGGTGTATGACATGTGGGCCCTGCCAGCTAATTAGGGAAATTTTAAAATATATACCTGCTAAATACATGTGTCACTGTCAGGTGGTCCCCACCTGCTAGTTGACTGGTCAATGTTGACCTACTGAGCGCTACGTCAGCACCCTCGGGTCCACCTGTCAGCCTCTGCTGACTGGGTGCTGACTGGGTAGTTGACTTAGTCAACTGTCCCCACCTGTCGGCCTCAGGTGCACACTTCTGGGTACACTTCTTGTGCACCTATAGCATTTAAATACTAATATAATTTCGAATTAAATTAAATCCAGAAATTAGAAAATCATTTAAAACTTTGAAAATTAATATTAAATAATCCGTAGTTCGGATGAAAATACTTTGTACATGAAAGTTGCTCAGAACGAGGAGACGAATCCGGATACGCAGCCCGTTCGTCCGCCACACATCCCTAGCATAGCAAACTCGCAACTTTTCCCCTCCGATTCATCTGTCCGAAAACGCGAAACACCGGGGATATTTTCCCGGATGTTTCCCCCTTCGCCGGTATCACCTTCCACCGCGTTAGAGCATACCTAGCACCGCGTATTGCCATGTTATGTTTTGTGATGCTTTGTTTGCTCCGTATTTACTGTTTCTTCCCCCTCTTCTTCTCCGGTAGACCCCGAGACCGGCGCTGATGCCGCTGAGTACGACTACGTCACCGACGACCCTTCTTCCTGTACAACAGAGCTTCCAGGCAAGCCCCCCCCCTTGATCACCAGATATCGTCTATTCTTCTCTATACTGCTTGCATTAGAGTAGTGTAGCATGTTACTGCTTTCCGTTAATCCTATCCTGATGCATAGCCTGTCATTGTTGCTACAGTTGTTACCCTTACCTGCTATCCTACTGCTTAGTATAGGATGCTAGTGTTCCATCAGTGCCCTACACTCTTGTCCGTCTGCCATGCTATACTACTGGGCCGTGATCACTTCGGGAGGTGATCATGGGTATATACTATATACATTATATACATGACACATGTGGTGACTAAAGTCGGGTCGGCTCGAGGAGTACCCGCAAGTGATTCTGATGAGGGGGCTGAAAGGACAGGTGGCTCCACCCCGGTAGAGGTGGGCCTGGGTTCCTGACGGCCCCGACTGTTACTTTGTGGCGGAGCGACAGGGCAGGTTGAGACCACCTAGGAGAGAGGTGGGCCTGGCCCTGGTCGGCGTTCGCAGATACTTAACACGCTTAACGAGATCTTGGTATTTGATCTGAGTCTGGCCATTTGGTTTATACGCACTAACCATCTACGCGGGAGTAGTTATGGGTATCCCGACGTCGTGGTATCAGCCGAAGCTCTTCTTGACGTCAGCGACGGAGCGGCGCGCGCCGGATTGGACTGGAACGCCTGCTAGGCTAGGTCTGCTTCCGGCCGCGTACGCAACGTGCATGTGTGCAATGGGCGATGGGCCCAGACCCCTGCGCGCATAGGATTTAGACCGGCGTGTTGACCTCTCTGTTGAGCCTAGGTGGGGCTGCGACGTGTTGATCTTTCGCGGCCGGGCATGACCCTGAAAAGTGTGTCCGGCCAAATGGGATCGAGCGTGTTGGGTTATGTGGTGCACCCTTGCAGGGAAGTTTATCTATTCGAATAACCATGTCCCTCGGTAAAAGGACGACCCGGAGTTGTACCTTGACCTTATGACAACTAGAACTGGATACTTAATAAAATACACCCTTCCAAGTGCCAGATACAACCCGGTGATCGCTCTCTAACAGGGCGATGAGGAGGGGATCGCCGGGTAGGGTTATGCTATGCGATGCTACTTGGAGGACTTCAATCTACTCTCTTCTACATGCTGCAAGATGGAGATGGCCAGAAGCGTAGTCTTCGACAGGACTAGCTATCCCCCTCTTATTCTGGCATTCTGCAGTTCAGTCCACTGATATGCCCCTTTACACATATACCCATGCATATGTAGTGTAGCTCCTTGCTTGCGAGTACTTTGGATGAGTACTCACGGTTGCTTTTCTCCCTCTTTTCCCCTTTCTATACCTGATTGACGCAACTAGATGCTGGAGTCCAGGAGCTAGAGATCCCGAGGATGATTCTACATGGAGTTCGGCTTCGAGGAGTAGTTAGGAGGTCCCAGGCAGGAGGCCTTGCCTTTTCGATCGTTGCTACTTTTGTGCTAGCCTTCTTAAGGCAAACTTGTTTAACTTATGTCTGTACTCAGATATTGTTGCTTCCGCTGACTCGTCTATGATCGAGCAATTGTATTCGAGCCCTCGAGGCCCCTGGCTTGTATTATGATGCTTGTATGACTTATTTATGTTGTAGAGTTGTGTTGTGATATCTTCCCGTGAGTCCCTGACCTTGATCGTACACATTTGCGTGCATGATTAGTGTACGGTCAAATCGGGGGCGTCACACTGACTCAGTTAGGTGTTTGCCATTTGCAAGAAACATTGCAGAAATTCAACAAGGTTTAACTGAAGTATATTAAATTAAGAGCTTGCTTATGCAATATTGTTTGGTCATACCTGTCCTAGAAAATTAATGGACATGATCATGTAACCATAGAACAAATGAAGGTGTTTAAATTCAGCTAACTTTTGTTTACTGAATTTTGCTTTCAAAATTGCTGCTGATCATGGTCATGGTTATTTGCAATCTTCAAAATTTGGCTTGAACATGATACTTTTTGTTTAATCTGGACATGCATATGGTTTGTATGGTGGCTCCAGTAATAACTACTCATGATCATATCTACTCATGATCATAATCTGAAAATTCAGTTAAAATGAAGTGTTAAAACTGTTTATATCTACTCATGATCATGATCTAATCAATTGTTTGACTAGTGCAAATGCATTTCTTCTTTGACTTGCATACTCATTTTGTGTGTGTATATTCTTGTTATGGTACCATGGTATACTCATCTTTTGTCATTGATGGCAGGAAACATAACTATGGATTTGAACTTGATGTCTCAAAAGGAAGAACATGAAACTATTGATTTGAACTTGATGCCTCAAGAGGAAGACGATGAAGGTATTAATTTGAATTGGATCCCTAAACAGGAGGAACCTCAAGTGGCAGAGAATGGAACTATGGATTTGAACTTGATGCCTCAAGAGGAAGATGATGAAGCTATGAATTGGATGCCTCAAGAAGATGAAGGGAAAGAGGATGAAGCTCAAGAGGAAGAGGATGAAGTTATGAATTGGATACTTCAAGAGAAGAGAAGAGAATTGTCAGATAAGGAGAGGCATGGTGTTTACTTCGCCTTGCTGGTAATCGAGCTCAGAGATGGGTCTGTTCAACCAGACGACAAGCTGCTAGTCTCAAACCTGTTGGACATAAGTGTACGATCCGTTGAAAGAATCTAGGAAGACGCCAAAAAGAAAATTGCCGATGGCAAAGAAGTAGATGTCTCAAGCAAGAAGCCAGGAAGATCTGGCCGAAAGAGAAAGGAGCTGGATCTAGAGAGGACCTCAACAATCCCACTGAATAAAAGAAGGACAATTCGATCTTTGGCACGGTCTCTAGGTGTGGCCCGATCGACCCTACATAAGAGGTTCCAGTTGAATGAGCTCAACCGCATCACAAGCACCGTGAAGCCTCACCTCAAGCTAGAGAACAAGCTTGCGAGATTGAAATTTTGTATGTCCATGGTCGATGACAATTCGATCTCAACTTCTCGGGCTATGTTCAAACCAATGACGAATATGGTTCACATCGATTAAAAGTGGTTTGACATGACGAGAGTGAAGAATAGTTACTATGTACTTCCAGGAGAACCTGAATCGAAGCGCACTGTGTCAAACACTCACAACATTGGGAAGGTAATGTTCCTAACAGCTGTTGCCAGGCCTCAATATAGCAATGAGGGGGAGCTAACATTCGATGGGAAGATCGGCATTTGGGCATTCGTCGAAGAGATTGAGGCGAAGCGGACAAGTCAGAACAGAACAAAGGGAACAAAAGTGTTGACATCAGTGAAAGTAACTAGGCCTGTGTGCAGAGATTATCTAATCAATAAGGTTATCCCGGCAATTCAGGATAAGTGGCCTGATGATGATGAGGGAGCAACAATATTCATCCAACAGGATAACGCAAAGCCTCATGTCCTTCCCAATGATGTAGCTTTTCGAGAAGCTGTGGAACAAACTGATCTTGACATCCGATTGCTACAATAGCCCCCAAATAGCCCTGAGTTAAATTGTTTGGACCTCTGCTTCCATAACTCTCTCCAGTCTCTAACCAACTGCAGGTCACCTACAAACATCCAGGAACTGGTACAGGGTGTGGAAGAGGAATTCGAGAACTACGATCCCGACAAGTTGCACATAAGCTTTATCACATTAGAAGCAGTTATGTTTGAACTTATGAAAGACAAAGTAGGAAATCAATATAAGTTGCCCCACTTGCACAAGGATCGCTTTCAAAATGCTGGAATGGAAATAACCAGTGTATATTGCGACAGTCAGGTAGTTGTTGATACTAGGGCCATTATAAAAGAAATGGAAATTGCAATAAGAAAAAAAAATGAAAGGAAAGAATTAGCTAGAGAAGGGAAAAGAAAGAAAAGTAAAGGGAAGGGAAAGGAAGTGAAGTGAAGTGAAGAAATGGCCAGAGAAAGGAAAAGAATGTAGCCAAGAGGGGACAAAGAGGCCCTTATGTCATGTAGTCAGGTAGTTGTTGATACCAAGTGCTCCTTGTGTATGTCTTGTGTCAAGAGGGGACAAAGAGTTCCTTGTGCCATCTCCTTGTGTATGCCTTGTCTAATCCTTGTATATCAACTCCTTGTTGGAATTTATTGGAATTATTTGGGTTATTTGGATTTATTTGAATTGATTTGGATTAATTTTAGTTATTTGAATTATTTGAATTAATTTGGTTTTCTTATTAATGTTAAATCAGCAAAGCTATCAGCATGGAACAAATAAAAGAACATTGGATGACAAGAAATCGCTTCTATTTAGTTAAGAGGTCCATTTCATACTATCAAGGACACTTCCAGTTTTTCTTTAGTTTCATCAAAGGTTCATCAATACAGATGCTAAAATCTAGCATATCACATGGGATGGATCAGCTAAAATAAGAAAGACCATCTCAAGAATAGTCACAAGGAGTACTACTGTATATTCTAATTTACTGAAATTATTGGCATAACAAAAAAACAGATATGCAGTGGACATGTTTGGTACAGTAAATAAATATGCAGTCATAGCATGGATAGATTAGATAATGAGAGGAGTAGCACTGGATTAATCCATCTCAAGGTCCTGGCTAATTAGCTATCAGTATATATTTCCCAGCTTCTTAATTAGCTATCAGTATATAAGTACAGCCTTATACATCTCTCCTTCATGATCTAAACATATACAACCTTGGGTAGTTTAATTTCTCAGCAACTGTAGTCTACTGATTAATTGCCTGGTGGGTATAGTGAAGAGGAGCAAATTGATTAGCTGTATACTAACTGAAAGGTTAATTAAGCTAGGTAGAAAGAAACCCACTGAAGTCTGTTGGGATGCAGTTTTGTTTTTGTATGCTAAACCTGTAGTACACTGTACACATAGGAGTATACTGTTGGAGTTTAGTGTGGCATATACTGGTGAGTCCTTTTATACAGAGATTGAATAATTTCAGTGCCAGTGCCATTACATGGTAGAGAGAGAAGAGTGAGTGAGCATGACTATATACTGCAACTGCAAAACTCCTATTGGCACTGCTGTTGCTTGGCACATCCATCAAGATGGCCTAGTAAGTGGATTATGAATTGAAACAGTTTTGGCAAATTTGCCAACACAATTTGTTCTACTGGATCTACAGTAAATAAATTTGAGAACACATTTTCTTCAGTCCCTCACTGACAACACAATTTTTTTTGGATGCATTCAACTTGAACATGGAGTATTTTCAGCAAAAAAAAAACTTGAGTATGATAGCAAAAACATTCAGTCTGTAATTCAGCAGTTGAAAATGCAGTTGTTTAGTGCAGTTGAAAATGTAGCAATTCAGACCCACGCTGGGATCTTGAGAAGAGAGGTTCAGACCCACGCAGTAGATGATCAGAACTGGAGGACTTGGAGATGATCCACTGGACAACAGTGGAGAAAATTTGTAGCCGCCGCCTCAATGATCCATGCCACTTAACTGAAGAAACAACACACATCAGTTACAAACTGCAACAGACCAAGAGAACATGATATATAAATCATCATTCCACGGATGAAGATGGCAATTGATACCTGTGCTATGGAGCCGAGAACCATGGTGAGATCATTGAGCACCTCTTATCTGAAGAAGCAACACCAGCACTTATCTGAAGAACCATGGTGAGAATCATCATTCCAGGGCTTCTTCCATGCCACTTAGCTGAAGAAGCAACACCAGCACTTACAGGACAAAGAACAGAGACAGAACCATGGTGGTTAGCAAGCAAGCACGCACGCACCTCTCCTGCATCCATCCCAATGCACTGGGTGTCAATGGCGCCCGCGAGCTCCATCCCCCTCGCCCTGCTCCTGAACCAATTCGCGCCAGGGGAGCAGCAGGGTGTCAGAGAAGGCATTCCAACGCAAGCAGCTAGCCAGTGACCCCCTGAATCAACTCGTGCCGGTGCCGTCTCCACTGCTCGCAAATCCACGACCTTTAGCTTGCTGTTGATATCGCGCTCGTCGACGTTTAGCTTGCTCGCAAATCCACTGTCATCGTTGGGCTCGTCGGCCTCGTCAGTCTTTAGGTTGTTGGTGGTGGTCTGGATCCAGCGCCTCCAGGCTCGCCGACGCCGGTTCCGACACAGCTGGAGCAGAGCGCGGCGGTAGCTGGGGAAATCGAACATTTTTATGACGAAGGGGGGAGCTTGGGGAGGCAGGCGAGTGGCAGCTGCGGCGGTGGAGCAGGAGGCAGCTGCAGCAGGGGAGCGGGGGAGCTGCGGCGGCGTGGAGGAGCGAAGCTACGGCGGCAGGGAGCATCGGAGCTGGGGATTCTGACGGAGGAGCAAGACGAGGAGCACGGGTTCGGTCGGGAGAAACTGGAGGTTTTTTTTTTTTTGCAAAACTGCCCTCGCGACATGTTTTCCGGGACGGAGGGAGTAGAAATGTTTGGTAGTCCGCATCGTTTTTTACCTCCTTGCTTATGTGACTTAGTTGGTCCTTCAGTAGTCTGCATAGGCTGGCTGCATTAGGGGAGTAATTTTTGCCTGATGTTTGGTTTGGCGCATAAGACATGAAGTTACACTAGTGCCTCGGTAACTGTCATCGGCGGTGGCCGCGGTGCCGAGTCGTAGAACTTAGATAAGGGGTCCTGATCTGGTAGTCTTGGCTAGATGTAACAGGATACAAGGGGGGCCGAGTTGATCGATGGATTCGATCTGGCTGGCGTACATAGCTAGCTAGCCTCATCCCAAATCCATCCACCTCCCTGTGTGCTAGCTTGCGCACGTCCATGCATGAAGTAGAGTAAATGCACGTTTCGAGAAGTCTGCTTTGTCCAGGTTTAGGGCTCCGGCGATTATGGGCGATCTCGCGCCGCCACCCCTTCCCCTGGTCGGGAGTTTACCGGAGTCATGGATGAAGCCCGCTCTGATTCTGTCTCCATAGTCTTTGTTGTCTTTGAGTCTACACAGCAGCGCCTCGCTGCAAGGAATCCGCGACGTCCATGGGGCAAGGTCTTCGCAACCATCTACGAAGACAGGCTTTGCCTCATGTCACAGGAAATGCCAGCTTGTAGATGGCACCGTCCTTCTCCCGAGAATCCCCACAAAGCCGTCTGTTCGTGCGACGACGTCGCTTGCTGCTAGCGATGGGGGTGTTGCTGAAACACCTGCCCACCTGAAGTCGCGAAGCGGCGGCATGCTGGTGCGTGCACTTGCGGAAGGTCCGTTCGTGTGTCTGCCTGTGGAAGGACCGTTCAAAGATGCTCCACTAAATTCCGATGAGATGATTCGCCTAGTACATGGCCATGACATTTCATCGGCGTTCTCCTCAAGGGACGATTGAAGGAAATATGCCCTAGAGGCAATAATAAAGTTATTATTTATTTCCTTATATCATGATAAGTGTTTATTATTCATGCTAGAATTGTATTAACCGGAAACATGATACATGTGTGAATACATAGACAAACAGAGTGTCACTAGTATGCCTCTACTTGACTAGATCGTTGATCAAAGATGGTTATGTTTCCTAGCCATAGACATGAGTTGTCATTTGATTAATGGGATCATATCATTAGGAGAATGATGTGATTGACTTGACCCATTCCGTTAGCTTAGCACATGATCGTTTAGTATTCTGCTATTGCTTTCTTCATGACTTATACATGTTCCTATGACTATGAGATTATGCAACTCTCGTTTACCGGAGGAACACTTTGTGTGCTACCAAACGTCACAACGTAACTGGGTGATTATAAAGGTGCTCTACAGGTGCTTCCAAAGGTACTTGTTGGGTTGGCGTATTTCGAGATTAGGATTTATCACTCCGATTGTCGGAGAGGTATCTCTGGGCCCTCTCGGTAATGCACATCACTTAAGCCTTGCAAGCATTGGAACTAATGAGTTTGTTGCGAGATGATGTATTACGGAACGAGTAAAGAGACTTGCCGGTAACGAGATTGAACTAGGTATTGAGATACCGACGATCGAATCTCGGGCAAGTAACATACCGATGACAAAGGGAACAACGTATGATGTTATGCGGTCTGACCGATAAAGATCTTCGTAGAATATGTGGGAGCCAATATGAGCATCCAGGTTCCGCTATTGGTTATTGACCGGAGACGTGTCTCGGTCATGTCCACATAGTTCTCGAACCCGTAGGGTCAGCACGCTTAACGTTTCGATGACAGTTATATTATGAGTTTATATGTTTTGATGTACCGAAGGTTGTTCAGAGTCCCGGATGTGATCACGGACATGACGAGGAGTCTCGAAATGGTCGAGACATAAAGATTGATATATTGGAAGCCTATGTTTGGATATCGGAAGTGTTCCGGGTGAAATCGGGATTTTGCCGGAGTACCGGGAGGTTACCGGAACCCCCCGGCAACATAATGGGCCTTAGTGGGCCTAGGTGGAAGAGAGGAGAGGCGGCTAGGTCTGGGCCGCGCGCCCCTCCCCCTAGTCCGAATAGGACAAGGAGAAGGGGGCGGCGCCCCCCTTCCTTCTTCTCCCTCTCCTCTTTCCCCCCTCCCAAGTCCTAATCCAACTAGGAAAGGGGGGGGGGGGAGTCCTACTCCCGGTGGGAGTAGGACTCCTCCTGGCGCGCCCCAAGGCTGGCTGCACCTCTCCCCCTTTGATCCTTTATATACAGGGGCAGGGGGGCACCCCATAGACACAACAATTGATCGTTTGATCTTTTAGCCGTGTGCGGTGCCCCCCTCCACCATAATCCACCTCAATAATATCGTAGCGGTGCTTAGGCGAAGCCCTGCATCGGTAGAACATCATCATCGTCACCACGCCGTCGTGCTGACGAAACTCTCCCTCAACACTCGGCTGGATCGGGGTTCGAGGGACGTCATCGAGCTGAACGTGTGCTGAACTCGGAGGTGCCGTACGTTCGGTACTTGATCGGTCGGATCGTGAAGATGTACGACTACATCAACCGCGTTGTGTTAACGCTTCCGCTTTCGGTCTACGAGGGTACGTGGACAACACTCTCCCCTCTCGTTGCTATGCATCGCCATGATCATGCGTGTGCGTAGGAATTTTTTTGAAATTACTACGTTCCCCAACAGTGGCATCCGAGCCTGGTTTATGCGTAGATGTCATATGCACAAGTAGAACACAAGTGAGTTGTGGGCGATATAAGTCATACTGCTTACCAGCATGTCATACTTTGGTTCGGCGGTATTGTTGGATGAAGCGGCCCAGACCGACATTACGCGTATGCTTACGCGAGACTGGTTCTTCTAACGTGATTTGCACAGAGGTGGCTGGCGGGTGTCAGTTTCACCAACTTTAGTTGAACCGAGTGTGGCTACGCCCGGTCCTTGCGAAGGTTAAAACAACACCAACTTGACAAACTATCGTTGTGGTTTTGATGCGTAGGTAAGAACGGTTCTTGCTAAGCCCGTAGCAGCCACGTAAAACTTGCAACAACAAAGTAGAGGACGTCTAACTTGTTTTTGCAGGGCATGTTGTGACGTGATATGGTCAAGACATGATGCTAAATTTTATTGTATGAGATGATCATGTTTTGTAACCGAGTTATCGGCAACTGGCAGGAGCCATATGGTTGTCGCTTTATTGTATGCAATGCAATCGCCATGTAATTGTTTTACTTTATCACTAAGCGGTAGTGATAGTCGTGGAAGCAATAGTTGGCGAGACGACAACGATGCTATGATGGAGATCAAGGTGTCGCGCCGGTGACGATGGGGATCATGACGGTGCTTCGGAGATGGAGATCACAAGCACAAGATGATGATGGCCATATCATATCACTTATATTGATTGCATGTGATGTTTATCTTTTTATGCATCTTATCTTGCTTTGATTGACGGTATCATTATAAGATGATCCCTCACTAAATTATCAAAGTATAAGTGTTCTCCCTGAGTATGCACCGTTGCGAAAGTTCTTCGTGCTGAGACACCACGTGATGATCGGGTGTGATAGGCTCTACGTTCAAATACAACGGGTGCAAAACAGTTGCACACGCGGAATACTCAGGTTAAAATTGACGAGCCTAGCATATAACAGATATGGCCTCGGAACACGGAGACCGAAAGGTCGAGCGTGAATCATATAGTAGATATGATCAACATAGTGATGTTCACCGTTGAAACTACTCCATCTCACGTGATGATCGGACATGGTTTAGTTGATATGGATCACGTGATCACTTAGAGGATTAGAGGGATATCTATCTAAGTGAGAGTTCTTAAGTAATATGATTAATTGAACTTAAATTTATCATGAACTTAGTCCTGATAGTATTTTTGTAAATTATGTTGTAGATCAATAACTCGCATTGTTGCTTCCCTGTGTTTATTTTGATATGTTCCTAGAGAAAAATTATGTTGAAAGATATTAGTAGCAAAGATGCGGATTGGATCCGTGATCTGAGGATTATCCTCATTGCTGCACAGAAGAATTATGTCCTTGATGCACAGCTAGGTGATAGACCTATTGCAGGAGCAGACGTTATGAACGTTTGGCTAGCTCAATATGATGACTACTTGATAGTTTAGTGCACCATGCTTAACGGCTTAGAATCGGGACTTCAAAGACGTTTTGAACGTCATGGACCATATGAGATGTTCCAGGAGTTGAAGTTAATATTTCAAGCAAATACCCGAGTTGAGAGATATGAAGTCTCCAACAAGTTCTATAGCTAAAAGATGGAGGAGAATAGCTCAAGCATGTAACGCCCCGAGACCGACGCTCCAGACGCCTTCCATGTTTTTGTGTGCGCCGTGTGTTTTATTTGTTTGTTGCATTCATCATTGCATCATCGCTTTGCATCCGCATGTTTTTAAAACTCGTGGTCCGTTCGTAGTTCCCGCTTCTCCCTGTTGCCTCCGTTGCCCCTTTCGAGACCAACCGGGTTCTCGTTTCCCTCTTCTTTGTTTGCCATATCTACCTGCACAATGCATAAAACCTCTTCTCGCGCGCGTCCGAAACCTGTCCCGAACCCGACCCGCTCGATCGTGACCGTTGGATTCAGATCATCCCCAAACGTCTACAAAACATCACCCTTTTCTTTGTTGGACGCTCTAGCCTATTTATCTCGACCGTTTGATTTTAATCGGAGGGTCCGTTTAGCCCCTAACCTAATCCGTGATGTATATATATTCGTCCACCCCTAGTTCATTTTGGCAAACCCTAAAAATCCTCCCCCTTGTCCCGTCGCACCGCCGCCACTAGCCCCACTCACTAATTCCCCCTCGGGATCCTCCCGATCCAAATCCACAGCCCCTCCTTGATTTGCAAACCCAGCCAACCATTTGAACCCCGACCCCAAGCACCTCCCACCTCGAGCTCCTCCCAGATCACCACGCCGCCTTCATGAGCCAGGAGCTCGTCCACGGCCTCGAGCCATTTCTCCCGCCGGCAATCGAGTCCATCGACCAGGACCCCGTCGTCCTCCAGCAGCAACCTGGAGCTCCAGCTCCCTGTCCATGGCGCCCTCTCCCCGAGCACGCAGGACACCATGGCCGGCCTCTTCTTTCGGTCCGTCGCCACACCTTCGTCTCCTTCAAGTAGCAGCAGCCCCGTGCGCCTTCGACCACGCTTGACCCCGAGCCGCTGCCTTCCCCTCGTTCCCCTGTGCAGACCACCCAAGGCCGTCCCGACCCCCCTGCTGCCTCGAGCGCCCGCGAGGACCTCGCCGGACCACGAAGCGTCAACATCCCGAGGTTCCCCGTGCCCGGTGCCTTCCCTTTCTTCTTCTTCCTCATCCTGCAGTTCTTCTTCCCCGGCTCTCAACCTCCCCATCTCTCTCTCACAGGGACCGCCGTCGCCAAGTCCGGCCGCGGCCGTCGCTTCTGCATCCGGCCCCCTCCGCCCAGATCCGCCGTCCGCCGAGCTCCCTGCCGCACCGAAGTTCGCCGCCGTCGCCCAAGGCCCTCGGCTTCGCCGCCTCGCCAAGTCCCTGCCGCCGCCCCTGCTTCCCCTGCTTCGAGTGAGACGGGACGACGCGCCCCTGCTCCTCGCGTTGACCGCGCCTCCAGCGCCTGGGCCAGCATCCTCCAGCCCCAAGCGCCCACCTCGGCCTTCCCTCCAGCCGGCCTGCTTGCGCCCCTCTTGGGCCTCCTCCATCGGCCGGGCCTCAGCCCATGGTGAGCAGCGCCCAGTGCCCGCTCCTGTGCACCAGTGGGCCAGCCAGTTTAGGCCCGCAGGGTTTTTTTCGCTGCTGCAAATTTCCTAATTATCCAGAGACTGCCAGTTTTACAGAAAACCCCTTGTTCTTCATGCATTTAATAACTAAAAAACCGTGCATCGGATTAAAATGATTTAAACATGTAAAATGCTTAGAATTTTGTGTAGTTTAATAATATGCCACTTTCACCCATGTTAAAAAATGTTTAAAATGTTGTTTGAATAAATTTGCTCTAATAACATGCTAAATGATTTATTTCATAACTAATTAACCGTAACTCGGAATTTAATAAACTTTATATGTAAATGGGGTAGAAAAATGCCTAGTTTAACTTGGTGCACTTCATTTTGCTGTTTAACAACGTTGAAATTGTGTTTAGGGCAGAACAGTACCAAATCTAAATTATGGATATGGGGATTTTCCGGTATTGTCGTTTGTTATTTCCGGCCTCATTTAAACTTGCCTAGATAGGTTGTTTAATTATGCTTCACCTCTTGCCATGTTAATCAAAATTTAATATTGTTGGGTACATAAATGAGAGAGAACTAAATAATTGATGTGGTGTTTCGTCAATATGCAACTCGTTGCATATTGAGCTCCACTTAATTTGTAGTGTTGTTTGTTGCACTCTGCCATGCCATGCCTCATTAAACCGGACATGCATCATACTTGATTGTGCATCATGCCATGTGTATGTGGTGGTTGTTTACTATGTTGTTTGTTTCTTTCCGGGTTGCTTCTCTCGTTAGCTTCGGTTTCTTTCCGGAGTTGTGAGGATTCGTTCGACACCATCCGTTTGTCTTCTTCATGGACTCGCTCTTCTTCCTTGCGGGATCTCAGGCAAGATGACCATACCCTCGAAATCACTTCTATCTTTGCTTGCTAGTTGTTCGCTCTTTTGCTATGCCGCGTTACCTATTCACTTGCTCCTCAAGCCTCCCAAATTGCCATGAACCTCTAACCTTTGTCACCTTCCTAGCAAACCGTTGTTTGGCTATGTTACCGCTTTGCTCAGCCTCTCTTATAGCGTTGCTAGCTGCAGGTGAAGATGAAGATTGCTCCATGTTGGATTATGTTTATGTTGGGATATCACAATATCTCTTATTTAATTAATGCATCTATATACTTGGTAAAGGGTGGAAGGCTCGGCCTAATGCCTGGCGTTTTGTTCCACTCTTGCCGCCCTAGTTTCCGTCATACCGGTGTTATGTTCCTTGATTTTGCGTTCCTTACGCGGTCGGGTGATTTATGGGACCCCCTCGACAGTTCGCCTTGAATAAAACTCCTCCAGCAAGGCCCAACCTTGGTTTTACCATTTGCCTACCTAAGCCTTTTTTCCCTTGGGTTCTGCAGACTCAAGGGTCATCTTTATTTTAACCCCCCCGGGCCAGTTCTCCTTCGAGTGCTGGTCCAAACCGAGCGATGTCCGGCGCCCCCTGGGCAACCAGGGTCTATGCCAACCCGACGTCTGGCTCATCCGGTGTGCCCTGAGAATGAGATATGTGCAGCTCCTATCGGGATTTGTCGGCACAGCGGGCGGCTTTGCTGGTCTTGTTTTACCATTGTCGAAATGTCTTGTAAACCGGGATTCCGAGACTGATCGGGTCTTTCCGGGAGAAGGTTTATCCTTCGTTGACCGTGAGAGCTTATAATGGGCTAAGTTGGGACACCCCTGCAGGGTATTATCTTTCGAAAGCCGTGCCCGCGGTTATGTGGCAGATGGGAATTTGTTAATATCCGGTTGTAGAGAACTTGACACTCGACTTTATTAAAACGCATCAACCGCGTGTGTAGCCGTGATGGTCTCTTCTCGGTGGAGTCCGGGAAGTGAACACGGTTTCTGGGTTATGTTTGACGTAAGTAGGAGTTCAGGATCACTTCTTGATCATTGCTAGTTGACGACCGTTCCGTTGCTTCTCTTCTCGCTCTCTTTAGCGTATGTTAGCCACCATATAAGCTTAGTGCTTGCTGCAGCTCCACCTCATTACCCCATCCTTTCCTTTAAGCTTAAATAGTCTTGATCTCGCGGGTGTGAGATTGCTGAGTCCTCGTGACTCACAGATACTTCCACAACAGTTGCAGGTTCCGATGATACCAGTGCAGGTGACGCAACTGAGCTCAAGTGGGAGCTCGATGAAGATCTTGTCCGTTGTGTTGTTTCTTTCCTTGTTGATCAGTAGTGGAGCCCAGTTGGGACGATCATGGATCTAGCAGTTGGGTTGTCTTCTTTCTTTTGGTTCCGTAGTCGGACCTATGTGTGTACTCTGAATGATGTATGATTTATTTATGTATTGTGTGAAGTGGCGATTGTAAGCCAACTCTTTATCCCATTCTTGTTCATTACGTGGGATTGTGTGAAGATGACCCTTCTTGCGACTAAACCACAATGCGGTTATGCCTCTAAGTCGTGCCTCGACACGTGGGAGATATAGCCGCATCGTGGGCGTTACAAGTTGGTAATCAGAGCCATCCCCGACTTAGGAGCCCCCTGCTTGATCGAATCGATGGCGTTGTTGAGTCTAGAACAAAAATGTTTTGAGTCTTAGGATTATATATATCGGAGAGTAGGATTCTTTTTACTCCTCAGTCCCTTCGTCGCTCTGGTGAGGCCTCCTGACGTAGAAGTTTTGACTCTTCTCTCCTCAAATTTCACTAATTTTTTTTTTAGGATCACGCGGGTATCTTGGAATCGTTCCGATGGTTTTGTGACGAGAACATTGTTCTTGGTGCCTCCTGACATTTAGGGGTTGTGGCAGTGTCCCGGGGAGTTGAGCTCCGAGGTGTTGTCATCACAATTTTATCGTTGCAGTTTTGGAATACCTGAGTTTCGCCGACATCGAAATCTCTTTTATGCAGTTGTTGGTGAGATCACCTCGACGCCACCCAGTACTGGGGCGGGAGTTCGGGAGTATTGCCATAACTCGTATAACGGAAGCTTTTCGAAGGTTGAGGTAAACGATTTCCGGAGTTTTCTTGGTTATGTGTTGACGGATGGATACAGCTGGATCTAGGTATTGTTAGTTTGGGTGATATATTTTGTGTCCCCTGTATCCCCAACACCAGATTGCATAACCAGAAAGTTTCGGGAGTTTATAAGTGGGAATTCAAGCAGCCTTAGGATTTCTTTCTGACAGATGCATGATATGAGATTGGGGTTCGACGTCTAGTGGTCCGCCTTTCCACGGTTGATTTTACAGTGGTCTCGTAGTGTCTTAAAGAGTCCATGGCTATGCCGACTCGGGGACGCTTCGTATGTCATGTGCACTGCCTTGTACAAGATGGTGCTGTACGATCGAGCCCGTGTGGGCCCCACCATAAAAACTTCGGACGAAATCTCTATCATATGTTTGTTCCGGCTTATTCCGCAAGCCAAATCCTTTGTTGTTGTTTTGTTTCGTGGTATTCGAGTTGCTTCGAAGTCAAATGTTGAATCCATACTTTTCCTAAACAGTGTTCTCATATTGCTATGTGAATACTAATCCTTCTTGATCATCGAGGTCGTCATGTTAATTCTTTTCCAACCGGTGCGTTTTCTCTTCAAGTGAATCCGATCATTTTCAACATTCGCGAGATCAATTCTAAGCTTTTCTCAACGGTGTTTGTTTCATCCGCCCCAAGGTGCCTTTGTTTTTCCCGCCCTCCCACCCTTTTCCTTCAAGGAATCAGATGTCTTAACCAAGTATCCATTTTATTCATGTGAAGTCCCTTCATTCTTTTCAATGAATGTTCTTACCCGCTGGTTCTCATGAAGATGTTCTTCAAGTTTATCATTCTTCATTCTTTTTCTTCTCCGGTGGACTCAAGTCAAGCTTTCAGTGTTGATCGTATTCTTTTCTCGTTTCAAATATTTTCTCATGTCGGTGCATCTCTTAATCATCCACCTCTTGCTATTCATGTTATATGGAGTGCTGAAGATATCTCTGAAGATTCGCATTTCCATTCCAAATTTGTTCAAGTTCTTTTGAGGATGCTATCTCATTCAAGCCATTTAATTCAACCGGTGCAATCTCCTTTTCAAGTAATCATTTCAACGGTGTTTCTTTTCAGTGGGCCCTAACCCACAGGTCTTTTTCCAGGATCTTACCTGACTCTTCCAATTTTTCTGGAGTTATTCTCAAATTCTTTTCAAAGTTTGACGTAAGAATGAATTTTTTTTCATCAGTCATATGTCTTTCCCCAAGATCTTTCAAATTCTTTTCATTGTTGGTTCAATCTTTCTAATTTTCATCCCGAAGTATCTCAACAATTCATGGTGGTGTTTCTCGTCATCATTCTCAACATTTGAAGACCGAAGAAGAGTTTTTCCTCAAAATCTTATCCGTTCTCTTGAAGATTCATGGTTCTTACTTGTTGCCATCCTCTCATAGTTGTTTTCGATTGTGAGAATTCTTTTCATACCCATCCGGAGCATTTCATGAGTTGTTTTCGTTTATCATCCAAAGGCCATCTTTTCAGAAGATTTCTTCGTTCTAAGTTTTCAGCTTCGTTCTCCAATTATTCTAAAGCGATGTCTCTTCGCTCATCTCCATATTATTCCGGTGCATCGTCCAAGTATCCTAAAATCAGTTCACGATCTCTTCGTTCTCATGTACCTAAATTTTCTGTCAAGTATCTTTATTCGTTTTCTAATTCTTCCCGGTGTATTGCGCCTTTGCTACTTTCATTTCTAATTCTTACGGTGGTTCGTTCAAGATTTCACTTCCTTCGTTATCGTATCAACTCATTCGTTCTTTCAAATCCTACCGGTGGTTCGATGAAGGCCTTCCCAAGTTTGCGCAATATCTATGTTAATCCTTTCTACGAGAATAAGTAGTATGCAAGATCCGTTGCTTGTCATCAATTTAAATTGGTGAAGGATACGCATAACATAATTCTTATTATTGTTTCATCCAAGTGATCTAATTTCTTCTTTCCGGAGTTCGTTCATGATATCAAATTCTCGGTTCCAAGTTGTTCATCTTTTCTTTCCGGAGTTCCAAGTTTTATCGATTATATCATTTCAAAGCTTCATCTAATCATTGCAAGGCTTCTCCCGGAGTTCTTTTCAACTTTCCCTTTCGTTTGATCAATCTTTTATTACCGGAGTTCTTCATGGAGGCTCTACATGGTGATTCGTCAAGGATTCCTTTTATTCTTCAATTGTTCTTCAAGATTTCTCTCGGAGTTAAGATCCCCAAGCTATACTCTAAAATAAACATGGTGCTCAACACATGTTTGTTTTGAGAAGTTCAAGCATGCTTCATCTTGCATTCCGAAGTGCAATTCTTTCTCTCTTATCTTTTGAGGTGGTGTTATGTCATTCTTGATTATTTTCTTCATGTTTCATGATTCACAAGTTGTCAAGAATGAGATATTTAAACCCATCATATTTTCTTCGTCCATGAGTTGTTCCAACACATAATAATCTCCTCGTTGGATTTATCTTGTGTCATGTTTCACCTAAAGCCTTCCCTAAGGAATGTTGCTATTATGGTGCTTATCAATGATCCAAGTTTTCTCCTATCCTCTTGGTGAAAGAAGTTTTTCATCGTCTTGGTGCTCTCACTCAAACCAATGGCTTCCTTTAATGGCCGTTTATCACCTCATAATGTTGAGATGTTTCCATAAGCCCACTACAAGATTTTTTTTTCTTTTCGCTGTTGGTAATCCAACAACTCCGTTCAATCCTACTTCGTAAGAATGCTCCTTAAAATTCATTTATGGTAGGAGATGTTGGTTTCACTCTTTGTTCTATTCACTCCAACTATCTAACTATCATGCATTGTTTCCGGAGGCTTTGTGATGTTGCTCTCTTCGACCAATCATCTTGTTTTGTCAAGATCATGTAAATTTTCCTTTCTTATCTGTTTAACCGGAGTGTGGTGTCATCTCTTCAAGTTCTTTTCATCTTATCAAGTTTCCTTCTTCTTTCAGTCGGAGTGCTGCCCAAATTATATCGTTCTTATTCCTTCCCTATCTTGTTATAACCGGAGTGGTTTAAATATCTATCGTGTCACTTAACCTCAAGGTTCACATGGTGTTCCTTGTTTCTCTTTTCTACCGGTGTGCTTTCATATTCCTTTTGATCCGTTAAGCTCTTGTTTCATATTCTTCAACCTACAAAGATTCTCGCAATGTTCCTTGTTCCTCTTGCTGAACGGAGTGTTTTAAATTTTGTTCATCTCCGTTGTGTCATTTCCTCAAGCTTTGCGACCTGTCAAGGTTCTTTGGTTTCACTCATTCGTCAAAGAAGCAATTAGTTTTGCCTCTTCTCTTCCCCTTCCGTTTATCTCCGGTGCCATCCTAGATCTCGGGACGAGATCCTCTTGTAGTGGTGGAGTGTTGTAACGCCCCGAGACCGACGCTCCAGACGCCTTCCATGTTTTTGTGTGCGCCGTGTGTTTTATTTGTTTGTTGCATTCATCATTGCATCATCGCTTTGCATCCGCATGTTTTTAAAACTCGTGGTCCGTTCGTAGTTCCCGCTTCTCCCTGTTGCCTCCGTTGCCCCTTTCGAGACCAACCGGGTTCTCGTTTCCCTCTTCTTTGTTCGCCTTATCTCCCTGCACAATGCATAAAACCTCTTCTCGCGCGCGTCCGAAACCTGTCCCGAACCCGACCCGCTCGGTCGTGACCGTTGGATTCAGATCATCCCCAAACGTCTACAAAACATCACCGTTTTCTTTGTTGGACGCTCTAGCCTATTTATCTCGACCGTTTGATTTTAATCGGAGGGTCCGTTTAGCCCCTAACCTAATCCGTGATGCATATATATTCATCCACCCCTAGTTCATTTTGGCAAACCCTAAAAATCCTCCCCCTTGTCCCGTCGCGCCGCCGCCACTAGCCCCACTCACCAATTCCCCCTCGGGATCCTCCCGATCCAAATCCACAGCCCCTCCTTGATTTGCAAACCCAGCCAACCATTTGAACCCCGACCCCGAGCACCTCCCATCTCGAGCTCCTCCCAGATCACCACGCCGCCTTCATGAGCCAGGAGCTCGTCCACGGCCTCGAGCCATTTCTCCCGCCGGCAATCGAGTCCATCGACCAGGACCCCGTCGTCCTCCAGGAGCAACCCGGAGCTCCAGCTCCCTGTCCATGGCGCCCTCTCCCCGAGCACGCAGGACACCATGGCCGGCCTCTTCTTTCGGTCCGTCGCCACACCTTCGTCTCCTTCAAGCAGCAGCAGCCCCGTGCGCCTTCGACCACGCCTGACCCCGAGCCGCTGCCTTCCCCTCGTTCCCCTGTGCAGACCGCCCAAGGCTGTCCCGACCCCCCTGCTGCCTCGAGCGCCCGCGCAGGACCTCGCCGGACCGCCAAGCGTCAACATCCCGAGGTTCCCCGTGCCCGGTGCCTTCCCTTTCTTCTCCTTCCTCATCCTGCAGTTCTTCTTCCCCGGCTCTCAACCTCCCCATCTCTCTCTCACAGGGACCGCCGTCGCCAAGTCCGGCCGCGGCCGTCGCCTCTGCATCCGGCCCCCTCCGCCCAGATCCGCCGTCCGCCGAGCTCCCTGCCGCACCGAAGTCCGCCGCCGTCGCCCAAGGCCCTCGGCTTCGCCGCCTCGCCAAGTCCCTGCCGCCGCCCCTGCTTCCCCTGCTTCGAGCGAGGCGGGACGACGCGCCCCTGCTCCTCGCGTTGACCGCGCCTCCAGCGCCTGGGCCAGCATCCTCCAGCCCCAAGCGCCCACCTCGGCCTTCCCTCCAGCCGGCCTGCTTGCGCCCCTCTTGGGCCTCCTCCATCGGCCGGGCCTCAGCCCATGGTGAGCAGCGCCCAGTGCCCGCTCCTGTGCACCAGTGGGCCAGCCAGTTTAGGCCCGCAGGGTTTTTTTCGCTGCTGCAAATTTCCTAATTATCCAGAGACTGCCAGTTTTACAGAAAACCCCTTGTTCTTCATGCATTTAATAACTAAAAAACCATGCATCGGATTAAAATGATTTAAACATGTAAAATGCTTAGAATTTTGTGTAGTTTAATAATATGCCACTTTCACCCATGTTAAAAAATGTTTAAAATGTTGTTTGAATAAATTTGCTCTAATAACATGCTAAATGATTTATTCCATAACTAATTAACCGTAACTCGGAATTTAATAAACTTTATATGTAAATGGGGTAGAAAAATGCCTAGTTTAACTTGGTGCACTTCATTTTGCTGTTTAACAACGTTGAAATTGTGTTTAGGGCAGAACAGTACCAAATCTAAATTATGGATATGGGGATTTTCCGGTATTGTCGTTTGTTATTTCCGGCCTCATTTAAACTTGCCTAGATAGGTTGTTTAATTATGCTTCACCTCTTGCCATGTTAATCAACATTTAATATTGTTGGGTACATAAATGAGAGAGAACTAAATAATTGATGTGGTGTTTCGTCAATATGCAACTCGTTGCATATTGAGCTCCACTTAATTTGTAGTGTTGTTTGTTGCACTCTGCCATGCCATGCCTCATTAAACCGGACATGCATCATACTTGATTGTGCATCATGCCATGTGTATGTGGTGGTTGTTTACTATGTTGTTTGTTTCTTTCCGGGTTGCTTCTCTCGTTAGCTTCGGTTTCTTTCCGGAGTTGTGAGGATTCGTTCGACTCCATCCGTTTGTCTTCTTCATGGACTCGCTCTTCTTCCTTGCGGGATCTCAGGCAAGATGACCATACCCTCGAAATCACTTCTATCTTTGCTTGCTAGTTGTTCGCTCTTTTGCTATGCCGCGTTACCTATTCACTTGCTCCTCAAGCCTCCCAAATTGCCATGAACCTCTAACCTTTGTCACCTTCCTAGCAAACCGTTGTTTGGCTATGTTACCACTTTGCTCAGCCTCTCTTATAGCGTTGCTAGCTGCAGGTGAAGATGAAGATTGCTCCATGTTGGATTATGTTTATGTTGGGATATCACAATATCTCTTATTTAATTAATGCATCTATATACTTGGTAAAGGGTGGAAGGCTCGGCCTAATGCCTGGCGTTTTGTTCCACTCTTGCCGCCCTAGTTTCCGTCATACCGGTGTTATGTTCCTTGATTTTGCGTTCCTTACGCGGTCGGGTGATTTATGGGACCCCCTCGACAGTTCGCCTTGAATAAAACTCCTCCAGCAAGGCCCAACCTTGGTTTTACCATTTGCCTACCTAAGCCTTTTTTCCCTTGGGTTCTGCAGACTCAAGGGTCATCTTTATTTTAACCCCCCCGGGCCAGTTCTCCTTCGAGTGCTGGTCCAAACCGAGCGATGTCCGGCGCCCCCTGGGCAACCAGGGTCTATGCCAACCCGACGTCTGGCTCATCCGGTGTGCCCTGAGAATGAGATATGTGCAGCTCCTATCGGGATTTGTCGGCACAGCGGGCGGCTTTGCTGGTCTTGTTTTACCATTGTCGAAATGTCTTGTAAACCGGGATTCCGAGACTGATCGGGTCTTTCCGGGAGAAGGTTTATCCTTCGTTGACCGTGAGAGCTTATAATGGGCTAAGTTGGGACACCCCTGCAGGGTATTATCTTTCGAAAGCCGTGCCCGCGGTTATGTGGCAGATGGGAATTTGTTAATATCCGGTTGTAGAGAACTTGACACTCGACTTTATTAAAACGCATCAACCGCGTGTGTAGCCGTGATGGTCTCTTCTCGGCGGAGTCCGGGAAGTGAACACGGTTTCTGGGTTATGTTTGACGTAAGTAGGAGTTCAGGATCACTTCTTGATCATTGCTAGTTGACGACTGTTCCGTTGCTTCTCTTCTCGCTCTCTTTAGCGTATGTTAGCCACCATATAAGCTTAGTGCTTGCTGCAGCTCCACCTCATTACCCCATCCTTTCCTTTAAGCTTAAATAGTCTTGATCTCGCGGGTGTGAGATTGCTGAGTCCTCGTGACTCACAGATACTTCCAAAACAGTTGCAGGTTCCGATGATACCAGTGCAGGTGACGCAACTGAGCTCAAGTGGGAGCTCGATGAAGATCTTGTCCGTTGTGTTGTTTCTTTCCTTGTTGATCAGTAGTGGAGCCCAGTTGGGACGATCATGGATCTAGCAGTTGGGTTGTCTTCTTTCTTTTGGTTCCGTAGTCGGACCTATGTGTGTACTATGAATGATGTATGATTTATTTATGTATTGTGTGAAGTGGCGATTGTAAGCCAACTCTTTATCCCATTCTTGTTCATTACATGGGATTGTGTGAAGATGACCCTTCTTGCGACTAAACCACAATGCGGTTATGCCTCTAAGTCGTGCCTCGACACGTGGGAGATATAGCCGCATCGTGGGCGTTACAAAGCAGTGAGCATGTGCTCAAATTTTCTGGGTACTACAATCGCTTGAATCAAGTGGGAGTTAATCTTCCAGATAAAATATTGATTGACAGAATTCTCTAGTCACCATCACCAAGTTAGTAGAACTTCGTGATGAACTATAGTATGTAAGGGATGACGAAAGTAATTCCCGAGCTCTTCGCGATGCTGAAATCGACGAAGGTAGAAATCAAGAAAGAGCATCAAGTGTTGATGGTTAACAAGACCACTAGTTTCAAGAAAAGGGCAAAGGGATAGAAGGGGAACTTCAAGAAGAACAGCAAGCAAGTTGCTATTCAAGTGAAGAAGCCCAAGTCTGTACCTAAGCCTGAGACTAAGTGCTTCTACTGCAAAGGGACTGGTCACTGGAAGCGGAACTGCCCCAAGTATTTGGCGGATAAGAAGGATGGCAAAGTGAACAAAGGTATATTTGATATACAGATTATTGATGTGTATTTTACTAGTGTTCATAGCAACCCCTCGGTATTTGATACTGGTTTAGTTGCTAAGAGTAGTAACTCGAAACGGAAGTTGCAGAACGAACAAAGACTAGTTAAGGGTAAAGTGACGATGTGTGTTGGAAGTGGTTCCAAGATTGATATGATCATCATCGCACGCTCCCTACACTTTCGGGATTAGTGTTGAACCTAAATAAGTGTTATTTGGTGTTTGCGTTGAGCATGAATATGATTTGATCATGTTTATTGCAAAACGTTTATTCATTTAAGTTAGAGAATAATTGTTGTTCTGTTTACATGAATAAAACCTTATATGGTTACACACCCAATGAAAGTGGTTCGTTGGATCTCGATCGTAGTGATACACATATTCATAATATTGAAGCCAAAAGATGCAAAGTTAATAATGATAGTGCAACTTATTTGTGGCACTGCTGTTTAGGTCATATCGGTGTAAAGCGCATGAAAAAACTCCATACTGATGGACTTTTGGAACCACTTGATTATGAATCACTTGGTACTTGCGAACCGTGCCTCATGGGCAAGATGACTAAAACACCGTTCTCCGGAACTATGGAGAGAGCAACAGATTTGTTGGAAATCATACATACAGATGTATGTGGTCCGATGAATATTGAGGCTCGTGGCGGATATCGTTATTTTCTCACCTTCACAGATGATTTGAGCAGATATGGGTATATTTACTTAATGAAACATAAGTCTGAAACATTTGAAAAGTTCAAAGAATTTCAGAGTGAAGTTGAAAATCATCGTAACAAGAAAATAAAATTTCTACGATCTGATCGTGGAGGAGAATATTTGAGTTATGAGTTTGGTCTTCATTTGAAACAATGCGGAATAGTTTCACAACTCACGCCACCCGGAACACCACAGTGTAATGGTGTGACCGAACGTCGTAATCGTACTTTACTAGATATGGTGAGATCTATGATGTCTCTTACTGATTTACCGCTATCGTTTTGGGGTTATGCTTTAGAGACGGCTGCATTCACGTTAAATAGGGCACCATCAAAATCCGTTGAGACGACGCCTTATGAACTGTTGTTTGGCAAGAAACCAAAGTTGTCATTTCTTAAAGTTTGGGGCTGCGATGCTTATGTGAAAAAACTTCAACCTGATAAGCTCGAACCCAAATCGGAGAAATGTGTCTTCATAGGATACCCAAAGGAGACTGTTGGGTACACTTTCTATCACATATCCGAAGGCAAAACTTTTGTTGCTAAATTCGGAAATTTTCTGGAGAAGGAGTTTCTCTCGAAAGAAGTGAGTGGGAGGAAAGTAGAACTTGATGAGGTAACTGTACCTGCTCCCTTATTGGAAAGTAGTTCATCACAGAAATCTGTTCCTATGACTCCTACACCAATTAGTGAGGAAGTTAATGATGATGATCATGTAACTTCAGATCAAGTTACTACCAAACCTCGTAGGTAAACCAGAGTGAGTTCCACACCAGAGTGGTACAGTAATCCTGTTCTGGAGGTCATGTTATTTGACCATGACGAACCTACGTACTATGAAGAAGCAATGGTGAGCCCAGATTCCGCAAAATGGCCAGAGGCCATGAAATCTGAGATGAGATCCATGTATGAGAACAAAGTGTGGACTTTGGTTGACTTGCCTGGTGATCGGCAAGCCATAGAAAATAAATGGATCTTCAAGAGGAAGACGGACGCTGATAGTAGTGTTACTATCTACAAAGCTAGAATTGTCGCAAAAAGGTTTTCGACAAGTTCAAGGTATTGACTACAATGAGAGTTTCTCACTCGTATCTATGCTTAAGTCTGTCCGAATCATGTTAGCAATTGCCGCATTTTATGAAATCTGGCAAATGGATAAACAAAAACTGCATTCCTTAATGGATTTATTAAAGAAGAGTTGTATATGATGCAACCAGAAGGTTTTGTCAATCCTAAAGGTGCTAACAAAATATGCAAGCTCCAGCGATCCATCTATGGACTGGTGCAAGCATCTCGGAGTTGGAATATACGCTTTGATAAGTTGATCAAAGGATATAGTTTTATACAGACTTGCGGTGAAGCCTGTATTTACAAGAAAGTGAGTGGGAGCACTACATCATTTCTGACAAGTATATGTGAATGACATATTGTTGATCGGAAATAATGTAGAATTATTCTGCAAATCATAAAGGAGTGTTTGAAAGGAGTTTTTAAAGAAAGACCTCGGTGAAGCTGCTTACATATTGAGCATCAAGATCTATAGAGATAGATCAAGACGCTTGATAAGTTTTTTAATGAGTACATACCTTAACAAGATTTTGAAGTAGTTCAAAATGGAACAGTCAAAGAAAGAGTTCTTGCCTGTGTTACAAGGTGTGAAATTGAGTAAGACTCAAAGCCCGACCACGACAGGAGATAGGAAGAGAATGAAAGTCATTACCTATGCCTCGGCCATAGATTCTATAAAGTATGTCATGCTGTGTACCACATTTATTGTATACCCTACACTGATTTTGGCAAGGGAGTACAATAGTGATCTAGGAGTAGATCACTGGACAGCGGTAAAATTTATCCTTAGTGGAATAAGGATATGTTTCTCGATTATGGAAGTGACAAAAGGTTCGTCGTAAAGGGTTACGTCGATGCAAGTTTTGACACTAATCTAGATGACTCTAAGTCTCGGTCTAGATACATATTGAAAGTGGGAGCAATTAGCTAGAGTAGCTCCGTGCAGAGCATTATAGACATAGAAATTTGCAAATACTTACGGATCTGAATGTGACAGACCCGTTGACTAAAATCATCTCACAAGCAAAAACATGATCACACCTTAGTATTCTTTGGGTGTTAATCACATAGCGATGTGAACTAGATTGTTGACTCTAGTAAACCCTTTGGGTGTTGGTCACATGACGATGTGAACTATGGGTGTTAATCACATGGTGATGTGAACTATTGATGTTAAATCACATGGCGATGTGAACTAGATTATTGACTCTAGTGCAAGTGGGAGACTGAAGGAAATATGCCCTAGAGGCAATAATAAAGTTATTATTTATTTCCTTATATCATGATAAATGTTTATTATTCATGCTAGAATTGTATTAACCGGAAACATGATACATGTGTGAATACATAGACAAACAGAGTGTCACTAGTATGCCTCTACTTGACTAGATCGTTGATCAAAGATGGTTATGTTTCCTAGCCATAGACATGAGTTTTCATTTGATTAACGAGATCATATCATTAGGAGAATGATGTGATTGACTTGACCCATTCCGTTAGCTTAGCACACGATCGTTTAGTATTTTGCTATTGCTTTCTTCATGACTTATACATGTTCCTATGACTATGAGATTATGCAACTCCCGTTTACTGGAGGAACACTTTGTGTGCTACCAAACGTCACAAAGTAACTGGGTGATTATAAAGGTGCTCTACAGGTGCTTCCAAAGGTACTTGTTGGGTTGGCGTATTTCGAGATTAGGATTTGTCACTCCGATTGTCGGAGAGGTATCTCTGGGCCCTCGCGGTAATGCACATCACTTAAGCCTTGCAAGCATTGCAACTAATGAGTTTGTTGCGAGATGATGTATTACGGAACGAGTAAAGAGACTTGCCGGTAACGAGATTGAACTAGGTATTGAGATACCGACGATCGAATCTCGGGCAAGTAACATACCGATGACAAAGGGAACAACGTATGTTGTTATGCGGTCTGACCGATAAAGATCTTTGTAGGATATGTTGGAGCCAATATGAGCATCCAGGTTCCGCTATTGGTTATTGACCGGAGACGTGTCTCGGTCATGTCCACATAGTTCTCGAACCCGTAGGGTCAGCACGCTTAACGTTTCGATGACAGTTATATTATGAGTTTATATGTTTTGATGTACCGAAGGTTGTTCGGAGTCCCGTATGTGATCACGGACATGATGAGGAGTCTCGAAATGGTCGAGACATAAAGATTGATATATTAGAAGCCTATGTTTGGATATCGGAAATGTTCCGGGTGAAATCAGGATTTTACCGGAGTACCGGGAGGTTACCGGAACCCCCGGCAACATAATGGGCCTTAGTGGGCCTAGGTGGAAGAGAGGAGAGGAGGCTAGGGCTGGGCCGCGTGCCCCTCCCCCCTAGTCCGAATAGGACAAGGAGAAGGGGGCGCCCCCCCTTCCTTCTTCTCCCTCTCCTCTTTCCCCCCTCCCAAGTCCTAATCCAACTAGGAAAAGGGGGGAGTCCTACTCCCGGTGGGAGTAGGACTCCTCCTGGCGCGCCCCAAGGCTGGCCGCACCTCTCCCCCTTTGATCCTTTATATACGGGGGCAGGGGGGCACCCCATAGACACAACAATTGATCGTTTGATCTTTTAGCCGTGTGCGGTGCCCCCCTCCACCATAATCCACCTCGATAATATCGTAGCAGTGCTTAGGCGAAGCCCTGCGTCGGTAGAACATCATCATCATCATTACCACGCCGTCATGCTGACGAAACTCTCCCTCAACACTCGGCTGGATCGGAGTTCGAGGGACGTCATCGAGCTGAACGTGTGTTGAACTCGGAGGTGCCGTACGTTTGGTACTTGATCGGTCGGATCGTGAAGACGTACGACTACATCAACCGCATTGTGTTAACGCTTCCGCTTTCGGTCTATGAGGGTACGTGGACAACACTCTCCCCTCTTGTTGCCATGCATCACCATGATCTTGCGTGTGTGTAGGATTTTTTTGAAATTACTACGTTCCCCAACAACGATCGCCTGGAGCAATGAAACTAATAAGTTGGAACTATCGGAGCCTCTTGGGAGCCCAGACAGTTCGTTCACTTCTGGACATCTAGAGGCGACATAATCCACATGCGGTTTTTCTGTCCGAAACGCATTTGGATGAGGATAGGGCAGAGAATTTGAGGAGGGAAATGGGGTGGATTAAAAAATCGTTGCGCCAAGCCTTGATGGAAGGAAAGTTGGTTTGCTTTTAGTCTGGAAGAAGGAGGTGAGGATCTACTCCCGGACTACCACTTTTAGTGTCATCGATGCGATGGTGGAGGAATCAGACGGAAGAGAATGGAGGCTTTCAGGATTGTATGGGGAGCCTAGTTGGGATAACAAGGATCATACGTACTAGCTAATACATGACTTGCATGCTCAATCTAATCTGCCATGGGTAGTCATTGGTGACTTTAATGAGATTTTGTTCTCGTCGGAAAAGGAGGGAGGTGCACCGCGACTCCAATCGAGGTTACAGGCCTTCCAAGATGCACTTTCATATTGTTGCCTGGAGGACATAGGTTACCACGGAGACAAGTTCACATGGTTTCAAGGAGGATTGTGGGAACGTTTAGATCATGCTGTATCTAACGCTGGATGGATGGAGATTCATCGCATGTCCGGGCTGTGCAATCTAAAGATGGGGAAGTCGGACCATCGACCGATTTGCCTAGACACAGAATATCTGGCGGGCGTTGCAGCGCCTAGGTCACGACCTAGTCAGAAATTCGAAGCGCGTTGGCTGTCAGAAGAGATAGTGGAAGAGGTGGTCAAGACGGCATGGCAGAAGGCAGTGGTGCATGGCCTATGCTCGTCGGCAAGCGCAAAACTCGAGGTTGTCCAGAAAGAACTACATGACTGAGATCGTAAGGTCCTTAAAGGTCCCCGTGCTCGTTTGAGGAGAGCTCAGAAGGAGTTGGACAACTTGATGTGCGCAGAATATACAATCGAAGCAAAGGTAAAACAGAAGGATCTTACATTGCTTATTGAGAGTCTACTTGAACTAGAAGAAATTTACTGGGCGCAGCGTGGACATGTGAATTGGTTGCGCCGTGGAGATCACAACACCAAGTTTTTTTAACCAGTCTGCATCAGCTCGTAGGCGTCACAATTTAATTAAGAAATTGAAAAATAATAATGATGGGTGGGTGGAGGGTAATAATAACCCGAGACCACTTATTTTTATTACTTCCAGAGTCTTTTATCTACGGATGCAGGGGTTATTGATGATGGGTTACTAGCTACTGTTAAGCATGTGGTCACTGGAGATATGAACAGGTTGTTGATGGCTCCATACTCGAAAGAAGATGTTAAAGAAGCTTTGTTCCAAATAGGTGACATGTAGGCCTGTGGTCCGGATGGGCTCCATGCCATCTTCTTTAAACGATTTTGGCATATTGTAGGTGATGAGCTAACAAAGGAGGTTCTTGTGCAATCATCAACAAAAAAATTCTAGAGGGGTGGAACTCCACTAATGTTGTGCCTATTCCTAATGTGGATAACCCTGAGGTAATTACCCAGTTTAGACCCATTAGCCTGGGCAATGTGGTTTATAAAATTATCTCCAAGATGCTGGCAAATAGACTGAAAAAGATTCTGCCCGAGAAGACCCATGGATCCAATGGTGTTTGTGCAGTTAAATTGGATATGCTTAAAGCATATGATCGGGTTGAATGGGGTTTCTTAAGGAAAATGATGCTGAAGTTGGGATTTGATCCACTATGGGTGGATATGATTATGGAGTGTGTTTCCTCTGTCAGCTACAAGATCAGGTTCAATGACACAGAGACAGATGAGTTCATACCCACGAGGGGTTGAGGCAGGGGATCCTTTGTCCCCATATATTTCTTGTTATGTTCGGAAGGGCTCTCCAGCATGCTTGCCCACGAGGAAAATATTGGCGGAATTGAAGGTATACGGGTTTGTAGAAATGCACCATCAATCTCTCATCTTCTTTTCGCTGACGACTCCATTATCTTAATGAGAGCGAATGAGCATAATGCAAACACCCTGAAAAGAATTTCGGATACTTATTGTACTAGCTCAGGGCAACGTGTCAGCATGGCTAAATCAAGCATATTTTTCAGTCCCAATACCGGAGTGTTGATTAGGGAAGGTATTTGTGGCATCCTGGACATCTTAACTGAAGCTCTATCAGATAAATACCTAGGTCTTCCGACGATGGTTGGGATGGACATGAGTGATTGTTTTCAGCACTTGATAGATAGGGTTTGTCTACGCCTAAAGGGTTGGAAGGAGAAAATCCTATCAGTACAAGGGAAAGAAATTTTAGTGAAATCAGTTGCAAAAACTATTCCTTCATATGCAATGTCTGTTTTTAAACTGCCCAAGGGAGTGTGCAAATCAATTAAGATGATATTTCTAGCTTCTGGTGGGGAGATGGAGAGGAAAAGAAGAAAATGCATTGGTTTGCATGGTGGAAAATGTGTGTTCCAAAGAAGAAAGGTGGTGTGGGATTTAGAGACCTAGACAACTTTAACCTTGCTATGTCAACAAAGCAGTGTTGGCGACTTCTCCAAAGACCTGATTCTCTGTGTGCACAAGTATTGAAGCCAAGTGTTACCCCAGTGGTGATATATTGAGTGCTGGACCAAAGAAGGGTTCATTGTTTACATGGCAGAGTATCGTCGCAGGTATCCAAACTTTCAAATGAGGGTGCATTTGGCGTGTTGGTTTGGGATCACATATTAACATTTGGGATGATCCCTGGATTCCTGCTAGCGAGTCAAGGAAAATTATTACCCCACGAGGAACAATGTTGTCCAAAGTGGAGGAATTAATCGATCTGCATACGGGTGAGTGGGATGGTGAACTCCTACGTGACATATTTCTACCCGTTGATGTGTACAGAATACAACAAATCCCCTTACACATTGAAGCAGTAGAAGATTTTGTATCATGGCAATTTACTAGGTCAGGTACTTTCTCGGTACGCTCGGCCTACCATGTGGAGTTCAATCACCAGTTCGGAAACCACTTTGCTCATTCAGACTGTCCCGGAAGGTCCCAAATCAACCCAACTTGGAAGGACTTATGGCAATTGGGAATCCCGGGGAAGATAAAGCACATCGGATGGAAGGTGCTTAAGGGCGTTTTACCTTGCTTTGGAGTTCTTGCGGGTAGACACATACCCCTGGTTCCACAATGCCCGCTGTGCAAAGTTGGCCTGGAGGACATACAACATTGTATGTTCACATGCACGAGGGCTAACAAGGTATGGTCTGCGCTCAATCTTGGAGAAACTATCAGGCATACGGTAGTTCAGGACCGGTCTAGTTCTACTAACTTAGAGATACTCCTACAACTTCGAACAATGGTACATGAAATACCGGCTCCAGAGTTTATCCTTGTTGCCATGTGGTATATCTGGTGGCAGAAGAGGCAAGCGATGAAAGGAGTGCCCGTGCAACCTCCTGATAGGGTGGCTGTGTCAATTCGGGTATTGGCCACAAACTTTGTCTGTGCAAATACTCCGAATATGCCAGTTCGAAAATCTGATCAAATATGGAAGAAACTTGAGACGGGTTATGTGAAAATTAATGTAGATGCGTCATTTCATGCGGAGACCTTGGCAGGAGTTTGCGGAGCTATGGCAAGAGATGATCGGGGTAATTTTATCGCAGCTGCAACATGGCCTTTGGTTCATGTAGCATCAGTTGTTTCAATAGAGATAAAGGCTATTCGTTATGGTCTTATTCTGGCTTCAAATATTGGGTGCTCCAATATAATCATTGAATCAGATAGTTTAAACGCATTGGAGCCAGTTTCAGACCTTGATGCTTACATGGGTCCTGATGTGCCAATCATCACTGAGACCAGTCTGTTGGTGATGGACTTTTCAAATGTCAGCATTGTTCATTGCGGAAGGGAAACCAATGTTGTTGCCAATTTTTTAGCAAAGCACTGCTTTAGTCTTGGTTTATCTAAATTTTGGGACTCCAATCCCCCTGACTTTATTCTTCCACCTATTGTAAATGACATGGCTATTATATGATGAATAAAGTTGTTTATGTTAAAAAAAACAAGACACAAGGGGACTGATAACCTACAAGTATAGGGATCGCAACAGTTTTCGAGGGTAGAGTATTCAACCCAAATTTATTGATTCGACATAAGGGGATGTTGGAAATATGCCCTAGAGGCAATAATAAATTGGTTATTATTATATTTCCTTGTTCATGATAATCGTTTATTATCCATGCTGAAATTGTATTGATAGGAAACTCAGATACATGTGTGGATACATAGACAACACCATGTCCCTAGTAAGCCTCTAGTTGACTAGCTCGTTGATCAATAGATGGTTACGGTTTCCTGACCATGGACATTGGATGTCGTTGATAACGGGATCACATCATTAGGAGAATGATGTGATGGAGAAGACCCAATCCTAAGCCTAGCACAAGATCGTGTAGTTCGTTTGCTAAGAGCTTTTCTAATGTCAAGTATCATTTCCTTAGACCATGAGATTGTGCAACTCCCGGATACCGTAGGAATGCTTTGGGTGTACCAAACGTCACAACGTAACTGGGTGGCTATAAAGGTGCACTACAGGTATCTCCGAAAGTGTCTGTTGGGTTGGCACGAATCGAGACTGGGATTTGTCACTCCGTGTAAACGGAGAGGTATCTCTGGGCCCACTCGGTAGGACATCATCATAATGTGCACAATGTGACCAAGGAGTGGATCACGGGATGATGTGAGTTACGGAACGAGTAAAGAGACTTGCCGGTAACGAGATTGAACAAGGTATAGGGATACCGACGATCGAATCTCGGGCAAGTAACATACCGATAGACAAAGGGAATTGTATACGGGATTGATTGAATCCTCGACATCGTGGTTCATCCGATGAGATCATCGAGGAGCATGTGGGAGCCAACATGGGTATCCAGATCCCGCTGTTGGTTATTGACCGGAGAGTCGTCTCGGTCATGTCTGCATGTCTCCCGAACCCGTAGGGTCTACACACTTAAGGTTCGGTGACGCTAGGGTTATAGAGATATTAGTATGCGGTAACCCAAAAGTTGTTCGGAGTCCCGGATGAGATCCCAGACGTCACGAGGAGTTCCGGAATGGTCCGGAGGTAAAGATTTATATATGGGAAGTCTTATTTTGGTCGCCGGAAAAGTTTCGCACTTTATCGGTATTGTACCGGGAGTGCCGAAAGGGGTCCGGGGGTCCACCAAGGGGGTCCACCAGCCCCGGGGGGCCACATGGGCTATAGGGGGTGCGCCTTGGCCTATATGGGCCAAGGGCACCAGCCCCAAGAGGCCCATGCGCCAAGAGATAAGAAAAAAGGGAGAGTCCTAAAGGGGGAAGGCACCTCCGAGGTGCCTTGGGGGGGAAGGACTCCTCCCTGGCCGCACCCTTCCTTGGAGGAAGGGCCAAGGCTGCGCCCCCCTCTCCCTTGGCCCTATATATAGTGGGGGGAAGGGAGGGCAGCAATACCTAAGCCCTGGCGCCTCCCTCTCCCTCCCGTGACACATCTCCCTCCTCCCGCAGCGCTTGGCGAAGCCCTGTTGGAATCCCGCTACTTCCACCACCACGCCGTCGTGCTGCTGGATCTCCATCAACCTCTCCTCCCCCCTTGCTGGATCAAGAAGGAGGAGACGTCGCTGCTCCGTACGTGTGTTGAACGCGGAGGTGCCGTCCGTTCGGCGCTAGGATCATCGGTGATTTGGATCACGACGAGGACGACTCCATCAACCCCGTTCTCTTGAACGCTTCCGCTCGCGATCTACAAGGGTATGTAGATGCACTCCTTCCCTCTAGTTGCTAGTAAACTCCATAGATTGATCTTGGTGATGCGTAGAAAATTTTGAATTTCTGCTACGTTCCCCAACAGGGGAGCCAAAGAATATTCTCAAGTATTAGCAGCTGAGTTGTCAATTCAACCACACCTGAAAGACTTAATATCTGCAGCAAAGTATTTTGTAGCAAAGTAGTATGGAAGTAACGGCAACGGTGATAAAAGGGACAGTAGCAGTTTTGTAGTGATTGTAACAACAGTAGCAACGAAAGTAACTTAACAAAGATCAATATGTGAAAAGCTCGTAGGCAATGGATCAGTGATGGATAATTATGTCAGATGGCATTCATCATGCAACAGTTATAACCTAGGGTGGCACAGAACTAGCTCCAATTCATCAATATAATGTAGGCATGTATTCCGTATATACTCATATGTGCTTATGGTAAAGAACTTGCATGGCATCTTTTGTCCTATCCTCCCGCGGCAGCGGGGTCCTAATGGAAACTAAGGGATATTAAGGTCTGCTTTTAATCGAGAACCGAACCAAAGCATTAGCACTTAATGAATACATGAACTCCTCAAACTACAGTAATCACAGGAAAGAATCCCAATTATTGTCACCTTGGGGTATGCGGATCATAACTCATAATAGGTGTCTACAACTTGCAAGATAGGATCAAGAACACAAATATATTCATAAAAACATAATAAGTTCAGATCTGAAATCAGCATAGCAAAGTCATAGCAACATCAATCTCAGAACATAGTGGATACTAGGGATCAAACCCTAACAAAACTAACTCTATTACATGATAAATCTCATCCAACCCATCATCGTCCAGCAAGCCTACGATGGAATTACTCACGCACATCGGTGAGCATCATGAAATTGGTGATGATGATGGCGATGGATCCCCCTCTCCGAAGCCCCGAAAGGACTCCAGATCAGCCCTCCCGATGAAGAACAGGAGGCGGCGGCGGCTCCGTATCGTAAAACGCGATGAATCCTTCTCCCTGATTTTCTCTCTCTGGATGTGAATGTATAGAGTTGGAATTAGGGTCGGAGGAGGTCCAAGGGGCCCACAAGCCTGCAGGGCGCGCCCACCCCCCCAGGGCTTGTGGCCTATGGGTGGCCCCCTCTGGTTGATTCTTTCGCCAATATTTTTTATATATTCCAAAAATAATTCTCTGTAAATTTTCAGGTCAATGCGAGAACTTTTATTTCTGCACAAAAATAACACCATGGCAATTCTGCTGAAAACAGCGCTAGGCCGGGTTTATTCCATTCAAATCATGCAAATTAGAGTCCAAAACAAGGGCAAAAGAGTTTGGAAAAGTAGATACGATGGAGACGTATCAACTCCCCCAAGCTTCCCATTGCTTGTCCTCAAGTAATTCAGTTGACAAATTGAAAGTGGAAAAGAAAAAGTTTTACAAACTCTCTTTGATCTTGTTGCAAATATGTATAGCCAGCATTCGGAGTTTCAGCAAAGATTATGAACTAACCATATTCGCAATAACGTTTAGGTCTCACGTTTACTCATATCAATGGCATAATCAACTAGCGAGCAATAATAATAAATCTCGGATGACAAAACTTTTTCAAAAGCAATCATGATACAATATGATATAATGGTATCTCGCTAGCCCTTTTTGAGACCGCAAAATATAAATGCAGAGCACCCCTGAAGATCAAGGACTGACTAGACATTATAATTCATGGTAAAAGAGATCCAGTTACACTCATACTCAATATCAATTAATAACAAAGCATACAAAGGACAGTGATGCTCTCTAACTGGTGCTTTTTATAAGAGCATGATGACTTAGCAATAAAAGTAAATAGATAAGCCCTTCGCAGAGGGAAGCAGGGATTTGCAGAGGTGCTAGAGCTCGAGCTTTGAAACAGAGATGAATATAATTTTGAGCGGTATGCTTTCATTGTCAACATAACAACCAAGAGATCTCACTATCTGTTGGGGAACGTAGTATTTCAAAAAAATTGCCTACGCACACGCAAGATCCATCTAGGTGATGCATAGCAACGAGCGGGGAGAGTGTGTCCATGCACCCTCGTAGACCGAAAGCGGAAGCGTTTAGTAACGCGGTTGATGTAGTCGAACGTCTTCGCGATCCAACCGATCCAAGTACCGAACGCACGGCACCTCCGCGATCTGCACACGTTCAGCTCGGTGATGTCCCTCATACTCTTGATCCAGCTGAGGCCGAGGGAGAGTTCTGTCAGCACGACGACGTGGTGACGGTGTTGATGAAGTTACCGACGCAGGGCTTCGCGTCAGCACTACAACGATATGACCGAGGTGGAAATCTGTGGAGGGGGGCACCACACACGGCTAAGACAACTGTCAACTTGTGTGTCTATGGGGTGACCCCCTCCCCCATATATAAAGGAGTGGAGGAGGGGAGGGCCGACCCTCATAGGGCGCGCCCAAGGGGGGAGTCCTACTCCCAGTAGGAGTAGGTTTCCCCCTTCCCTTGTTGGAGTAGGAGAAGAAGGAAGAGGAAGCGAGAGGGAAGGAAAGGGGGGCCGTCCCCCCACCCAATTCGGATTGGGCTTGGGGGGGGGGGCGCCCTCCACCCGGCCGCCTCCTCATCTCTCCCACTAAGGCCCAATAAGGCCCATTGACTCCCTGGGGGGTTCCGGTAGCCCCCGGTACTCCGGTAAATGCCCGAACTCATCCGGAACCCTTCCGGTGTCCAAACATAGCCTTCCAATATATCGATCTTTATGTCTCGACCATTACGAGACTCCTCTCATGTCCGTGATCACATCCGGGACTCCGAACTACCTTCAGTACTTCAAAACACATAAACTCATAATACCGATCGTCGTCGAACGTTAAGCGTGCGGACCCTACGGGTTCGAGAACTATGTAGACATGACCGAGACTCACTTCTGGTCAATAACCAATAGCGGAACCTGGATGCTCATATTGGTTCCTACATATTCTACGAAGATCTTTATCGATCAAACCGCATAACAACATACGTTGTTCCCTTTGTCATCGGTATGTTACTTGCCCGAGATTCGATCGTCGGTATCATCATACCTAGTTCAATCTTGTTACCGGCAAGTCTATTTACTCATTCCGTAATGCATCATCCCGTGGCTAACTCATTAGTCACATTGCTTGCAAGGCTTATAGTGATGTGCATTACTGAGAGGGCCCTGAGATACCTCTCCAACAATCGGAGTGACAAATCCTAATCTCGATCTATGCCAACTCAACAAACACCATTGGAGACACCTGTAGAGCATCTTTATAGTCACCCAGTTACGTTGTGACATTTGATAACACACTAAGTGTTCCTCCGGTATTCGGGAGTTGCATAATCTCATAGTCATAGGAACATGTATAAGTTATGAAGAAAGCAATAGCAATAAACTAAACGATCATAGTGCTAAGCTAACAGATGGGTCAAGTCAATCACATCATTCTCTAATGATGTGATCCCGTTCATCAAATGACAACTCATGTCAATGGCTAGGAAACATAACCATCTTTGATTAATGAGCTAGTCAAGTAGAGGCATACTAGTGACACTCTGTTTGTCTATGTATTCACACATGTACTAAGTTTCCGGTTAATACAATTCTAGCATGAATAATAAACATTTATCATGATATAAGGAAATATAAATAACAACTTTATTATTGCCTCTAGGGCATATTTCCTTCAGTCTCCCACTTGCACTAGAGTCAATAATCTAGATTACATTGTAGTGATTCTAACACCCATGGAGTCTTGGTGCTGATCATGTTTTGCTCGTGAGAGAGGCTTAGTCAACGGATCTACAACATTCAGATCCGTATGTATTTTGCAAATCTCTATGTCTCCCTCCTTGACTTGATCGCGGATGGAATTGAAGCGTCTCTTGATGTGCTTGGTTCTCTTGTGAAATCTAGATTCCTTTGCCAAGGAAATTGCACCAGTATTGTAACAAAATATTTTCATTGGACCCGATGCACTAGGTATGACACCTAGATCGGATATGAACTCCTTCATCCAGACTCCTTCATTTGCTGCTTCCGAAGCAGCTATGTACTCTGCTTCACACGTAGATCCCGCCACGACGCTCTGCTTGGAACTGCACCAACTGATAGCTCCACCATTCAATAAAAATACGTATCCGGTTTGTGACTTAGAGTCATCCGGATCAGTGTCAAAACTTGCATCGACGTAACCGTTTACGACGAGCTCTTTGTCACCTCCATAAATGAGAAACATATCCTTAGTCCTTTTCAGGTATTTCAGGATGTTCTTGACCGCTGTCCTGTGATCCACTCCTGGATTACTTTGGTACCTCCCTGCCAAACTAATAGCAAGGCACACATCAGGTCTGGTACATAGCATTCTATACATGATAGAACCTATGGCTGAAGCATAGGGAATGACTTTCATTTTCTCTGTATCTTCTGCAGTGGTCGGGCATTGAGTCTGACTCAAATTCACACCTTGTAACACAGGCAAGAACCCTTTCTTTGCTTGATCCATTTTGAACTTCTTTAAAACTTTATCAAGGTATGTGCTTTGTGAAAGTCCAATTAAGCGTCTTGATCTATCTCTATAGACCTTGATGCCCAATATATAAGCAGCTTCACCGAGGTCTTTCATTAAAAAATTCTTATTCAAGTATCCTTTTATGCTATTCAGAAATTCAGTATCATTTCCGATCAACAATATGTCATCCACATATAATATCAGAAATGCTATAGAGCTCCACTCACTTTCTTGTAAATACAGACTTCTCCAAAAGTTTGTATAAAACCATATGCTTTGATCACACTATCAAAGCGTATATTCCAACTCCGAGAGGCTTGCACCAGTCCATAAATGGATCGCTGGAGCTTGCACACTTTGTTAGAACCTTTTGGATCGACAAAACCTTCTGGTTGCATCATATACAACTCTTCTTTAAGATATCCATTAAGGAATGCAGTTTTGACATCCATTTGCCAAATTTCATAATCATAAAATGCGGCAATTGCTAACATGATTAGGACGGACTTAAGCATCGCTACGGGTGAGAAGGTCTCATCGTAGTCAACTCCTTGAACTTGTCGAAAACCTTTCGCAACAAGTCGAGCTTTGTAGACAGTAACATTACCGTCAGCGTCAGTCTTCTTCTTGAAGATCCATTTATTCTCTATGGCTTGCCGATCATCGGGCAAGTCAACCAAAGTCCACACTTTGTTCTCATACATGGATCCCATCTCAGATTTCATGGCCTCAAGCCATTTTGCGGAATCTGGGCTCATCATCGCTTCCTCATAGTTCGTAGGTTCGTCATGGTCAAGTAACATGACCTCCAGAATAGGATTACCGTACCACTCTGGTGCGGATCTTACTCTGGTTGATCTACGAGGTTCGGTAGTAACTTGATCAGAAGTTTCATGATCATCATCATTAGCTTCCTCACTTACTGGTGTAGGAATCACTGGAACTGATTTCTCTGATGAACTACTTTCCAATAAGGGAGTAGGTACAATTACCTCGTCAAGTTCTACTTTCCTCCCACTCACTTCTTTCGAGAGAAACTTCTTCTCTAGAAAGGCTCCATTCTTAGCAACGAATACCTTGCCTTCGGATCTGTGATAGAAGGTGTACCCAACAGTCTCCTTTGGGTATCCTATGAAGACACATTTCTCCGATTTGGGTTCGAGCTTATCAGGTTGAAGCTTTTTCACATAAGCATCATAGCCCCAAACTTTAAGAATCGACAACTTGGGTTTCTTGCCAAACCACAATTCATATGGTGTCGTCTCCACGGATTTAGATGGTGCCCTATTTAATGTGAATGCAACGGTCTCTAAAGCATAACCCCAAAACGATAGCGTTAAATCAGTAAGAGACATCATAGATCGCACCATATCTAATAAAGTACGATTACGACGTTCGGACACACCATTACGCTGAGGTGTTCCGGGTGGCGTGAGTTGTGAAACTATTCCGCATTGTTTCAAATGAAGACCAAACTCGTAACTCAAATATTCTCCTCCATGATCAGATTGTAGAAACTTTATTTTCTTGTTATGATGATTTTCCTCTTCACTCTGAAATTCTTTGAACTTTTTAAATGTTTCAGATTTATGTTTAATCAAGTAGATATACCCATATCTGCTTAAATCATCTGTGAAGGTCAGAAAATAACGATACCCACCACGAGCATCAACACTCATCGGACCGCATACATCAGTATGTATTATTTCCAACAAGTCTGTTGCTCGCTCAATTGTTCCGGAGAATGGAGTTTTAGTCATCTTGCCCATGAGGCATGGTTCGCAAGCATCAAGTGATTCCAAAAGCCCATCAGAATGGATTTTCTTCATGCGCTTTACGCCAATATGACCCAAATGGCAGTGCCACAAATAAGTTGCACTATCATTATTAAACTTATATCTTTTGGCTTCAATACTATGAATATGTGTATCACTACTATCGAGATTTAGTAAAAATAGACCACTCATCAAGGGTGCATGACCATAAAAGATATTACTCATATAAATAGAACAACCATTATACTCTGATTTAAATGAATAACCGTCTCGCATCAAACAAGATCTAGATATAATGTTCATGCTTAAGCGGGCACCAAATAACAATTATTCAGGTCTAAAACTAATCCCGAAGGTGGATGTAGAGGCGGCGTGCCGACGGCGATCACATCGACTTTGGAACCATTTCCCACGCGCATCGTCACCTCGTCCTTAGCCAATCTTCGCTTAATCCGTAGCCCCTGTTTCGTGTTTCAAATATTAGCAACAGAACCAGTATCAAATACCCAGGCGCTACTGTGAGCATTAGTAAGGTACACATCAATAACATGTATATCAAATATACCTTTCACTTTGCCATCCTTCTTCTCCGCCAAATACTTGGGGTAGTTCCGCTTCCAGTGACCAGTCCCTTTGCAGTAGAAGCACTCAGTCTCAGGCTTAGGTCCAGACTTGGGCTTCTTCACTTGAGCAGCAACTTGCTTGCCGTTCTTCTTGAAGTTCCCCTTCTTCCCTTTACCCTTTTTCTTGAAACTGGTGGTCTTGTTGACCATCAACACTTGATGCTCCTTCTTGATTTCTACCTCTGCAGCCTTTAGCATCGCAAAGAGCTCGGGAATTGTCTTATCCATCTCTTGCATATTATAGTTCATCACGAAGCTTTTGTAGCTTGGTGGCAGTGATTGAAGAACTCTGTCGATGACACTATCAACTGGAAGATTAACTCCCAGCTGAGTCAAGTGATTGTGGTACCCAGATATTCTGAGTATATGCTCACTGACAGAACTATTCTCCTCCATTTTGCAGCTATATAACTTATTGGAGACTTCATATCTCTCAATCCGGGCATTTGCTTGAAATATTAACTTCAACTCCTGGAACATCTCATATGGTCCATGACGTTCAAAACGTCGTTGAAGTCCTGGTTCTAAGCCATAAAGCATGGCACACTGAACTATCGAGTAGTCATCAGCTTTGCTCTGCTAGGCGTTCACAACGTCCGGCGTTGCTCCTGCAGCGGGTCTTGCACCTAGCGGTGCTTCCAGGACGTAATTCTTCTGTGCAACAATGAGGATAATCCTCAAGTTACGGACCCAGTCCGTGTAATTGCTACCATCATCTTTCAACTTAGCTTTCTCTAGGAATGCATTAAAATTCAACGGAACAACAACACGGGCCAAGTTACGGACCCAGTCCGTGTACTGGGACGCGGCAGCTACTGCCTGAAGGGCTGCAGCATGGAGGCGAGCGACCTCCACCTCTCTCTCATACTCGTCTGCCTCCTCTCTAGTTATGAAGTATCTCCGTTTTACCTAAAAGTTAAAGAAGGCAGGAGCGGGAAGTGTAATATGGACAACACGCTTCCTGTCAAAGATCAGTCGGTAAAGGAGGGACTGTTCATTCCTCTCAAGAAACTGGTAACGTACCATAGCATTATAATCAAGAAAAGCAGGTGGTAACTCAATGTCATCCTCCCTTATGGGTACCCCAAGATAATTAGCTAAACGGGTGGCATAAATCCCACCAAAGAAATCTCCATCTTTAGCATTATTATGTAACCTTCTTGCAATAATAGCCCCCAAGTTATATCATTTATCACCCATTATCGCACACTTGAGGACACTAAGATCTGATGCACAAATGTGGCTATGATCATGTTTACTGTTAATGCATCTACCTATAAAGAGAGCAAAATAATGTATGGTAGGAAAGTGAATGCTTCCTATGGTTGCTTGTGTAATATTTCTAGCTTCTCCCATAGTGATGCTAGCAAGGAAATCGTTATATTCAGTTTTGCGAGGCTCACTATGAATGCGCCATTGTGGAATTTTGCATGCATCACTAAAATCTTCAAGGTCCATGCTGACACGAAGTCCTCAAGGCCAACATTTTATACGAACACATCAAATTCCTCCTTGAAACTAGCATGAACCATGAATTGATCCAACGGCCACTCGCAAGGCCGTACTGGAGCTTCCCTTGGTGGTTCAAGGTCCGGCTCACGTATCGCGAGCCTTGGGGCTTGCTTTCTCGAGGAACCTGTTGGGTTCTACCGTAGGGGGCGTCGACTGCAAATTAAAATTTTCCTACGTGCAGAACAACCAGGAACATCCTACGGGAATGGATCACAGATCATTACCACTAGACGCACAGTGTCGTGCAGCGGAAGAAGAGTTGGGCAGCGCATCAACGTGGATCGTCTCCTCCTCGTCCGATCTCCCTCGAACAGCCGGTCGTCGGATCCCTCGTACATGTTCGCCGGAGCGGCGCAAGTGCACCGCCTCTAACGGTATCCGCGCGTGCAGGAGGTATGTCGTGCGGCGGACTGCTAGGTCCGATCACACAACCGACGGCGGGTGGAAGTGTCTATTCGCAACACATGCAAACCCTAGTGACAATGCTGAAGCGATCAACCGCATGAGTGTGCCGCACCCCACTTTATATAGGCATCCGCCGCGGGCTCAACACTTGGGCCTCGCACGGATCCTAAAGCCCATAAGTCTACTCGGCCACAATCCGAATACAGCTCGGATCACATCCGACCAGTGTCCTCGGATCCGACCTTGTAGGTTCCTTCCCTTAAGCGCGTGACCCCTTAGGTTCAAGCCGACTTGGTCGCAGTTTGGATCACCTCCGAACTGCACAGCTGGTAGCGGCCCCTAGCAAGGCATGCTGAACACCATGCAAACTATGAAGCTGGTTAGGTGAACCTGTACATCATACTTCCATTCCTTTTGCCACACGATATATGTTGTCGGGCTCAAGGCGAGTCTGTCATCCTTGTGCTAGCCCGACCTCTTTCTCGTTCCAGTGATACCGACCACAAACCGGATTATCTCATAATCCATGTCGCATGGCCATGCTTATCTCGGTCAGATCACACGAGGGGCCCAGAGTACATCTCTCCTGATCGGAGGGGCAAATCCCATCTTGCTCGACCATGTCTCGCATCATGAGTCTGGATAAGCCCGAAACCTACCTTTGTAACTACCAAGTCACGGAGTAGCGTTTGGTCGGCCCAAAGCAAGCCTGTCACCATCCCGAGTACATGTGCCAGCTCAGGTCTTAAGACATAGAACGTTGTACTAGAGACTCACAGATGACATATCGCTACGTCTCATAGTTGGGTCTGTCCGACTCGGACCTTATCTCGACTCGGATCCGAATACGTTGAATCCGACGAGATCCTTCCAAGTCCATATTATCCGGTTAGCATCCAATGCTTCATGGCTAGTGAGACCAAGCCATCGACCGTGTCATATGCTAGTCTAGTTGGTTGCGCGTCCACAAAGCCCTTTCGACTAGGGACCTTTTAGGACAGTCATCATACAATGCATAGTCCCACAAACAAGTCATGTACTTGCTGATACACATCATTGATAATGTCCAAGGACTATCTTTATTCATAAAAACATAGGGAATATCATCATACATGATTGCCTCTAGGGCATATCTCCAACAGTCTCCCACTTGCACTAGAGTCAATCAAATAGACATCGAATGCCCAAAGCTCTAACGTGCCCCTCATGCTTGGGTTGTGGAAGCGGCTTAGTCAATGGATCTGCAACATTTGCATCCGTGTGAATCTTGCATAACTCTACATCACCATTCTTTACGATCTTTCGTATCAGGTTATATTTCCGATCTATGTGTCTGACCTTATGGTGATTCCTCGACTCCTTGGCTTGTGCGATGGCACCAGAATTATCACAATAAAGGTCGAATGGTTTCATCGAGGCTGGGAAAATGCCAAGATCATCCAGGAAGTTTCGAATCCAAACACCTTCCTTTGCAGCTTCACAAGCCGCAATGTATCCGGCTTTTGTGGTAGAATCGGCCACCATATCTTGCTTGGAACTCATCCAGCTCACTGCTCCTCCATTCATGACGTACACGAATCCAGACTGTGATCGACAATCATCTCTGTCGATTTGGAAACTAGCATCGGCGTAACCCCTTACGACGAGCTCTTCCTCACCTCCATAAACTAGGAACATCTCCTTAAGTCCTTTTCAGGTACTTCAAAATAGTTTTTACCGCTGCCCAGTGACTCTCACCTGGGTTGGCCTGGTATCTTCTTGTTAGGCTTATTGCAAAAGCAACTTCAGGCCTTGTACATATCATGGCATACATGATGGATGCGATTGCCGAGGCATACGTAATCCTACTCATCCTGCTTCGCTCATCAGATGTTGAAGGACTCTGAGTCTCGCTTAGCGTTATACCATGTGAGAGTGGCAAGAACCCTTTCTTCGCCTTACTCATGTTGAACTGCTTCAACAGTTTATCTATGTACGTGCTCTGGCTTAAGCCGAGCAGCCTCCTTGATATATCTCTATAGATCTTAATGCCTAAAATATACACTGCCTCACCAAGGTCTTTCATCGAAAACTTGCCATTCAATGACTCCTTGACTGAGTTCAGCATCGAAACATCGTTCCCGATCAACAATATGTCATCCACATACAAGATCAAAAACACTATCGAGCTCCCACTTAACTTCTTGTATAAACAAGCGTCTTCTTCGCTTTTGACGAAACCGAGACCAGTGACGACCTCATCAAAACGAATATTCCAGCTCTGAGATGCTTGCCTCAACCCATAAATGGATCTCTTGAGCTTGCATACCTTAGTAGTGCTAGTCAGATCGACAAAACCCTCGGGCTGTATCATATACACATCCTCGGTTAAATTTCCGTGAAGGAAAGCCGTCTTGACATCCATCTGCCATATCTTGTAATCGAAATATGCAGCTATAGCTAGTACAATCCTCACTGACTTCAGCATCGCTACCGGCGAGTAAGTCTCGTCGTAGTCAATTCCTTGAACTTGTCCATAACCCTTAGCGACAAGCCAAGCTTTGTGGATCTGAACATTTCCATCCACATCAGTTTTCTTCTTAAAGACCCATTTGCAACCAATGGCTGTTACGCCAGCCGACGGATCAACCAAGTCCCAGACTTGATTCTCATCCATGGACTTTAACTCGGATCTCATGGCCTCCAGCCATGCCTTGGAATCTGGGCTCACCATCGCTTCTGCATATGTGGCCGGCTCGTCGCTTTCTAGCAACAATACGCCACGCACCCTGCGCAATCTCTCCGACCTCCGTGGTTCCAGTGACGCTTCCACTACGGGTTCCCTGACTGACTCCGGTATGATCTCATCACCAGCCGAGCCGTCCGCAAGTGGTCCTCGAATTTCTTCGAGTCGGACCGTCCTCCCACTGGCCTCCCGACTGAGAAACTCTTTCTCAAGGAAAACCCCGTTCCGAGCAACAAACACTTTGTTCTCTTCCCGGTTGTAGAAGCTATATCCCAAGGTTTCCCTCGGATATCCCACGAATATGCATTTATCCGACTTGGGTGTAAGCTTGTCTGACATAAGTCGCTTGACAAATGCTTCACAGCCCCAAATCTTTAGAAAAGACAAACTGGGACTCTTCCCGGTCCACATCTCATGTGGTGTCTTGTCTACAGATTTTGATGGTACCCTGTTAAGTGTGAATGCTGCAGTTTCTAGAGCGTATCCCTAGAATGACAAGGGTAAATCCGATTTGCTCATCATAGACCGGACCATGTCCAGCAAGGTCCTATTCCTCCGTTCCGACACGCCGTTTCTCTGTGGGGTACCCGGAGGTGTGAGCTGAGGTACTATACCTCGGCTTTTCAGATGATCATCAAACTCCTGGCTCATGTACTCACCTCCATGATCAGATCGTAGAAGCTTTATAGTCTTGCCGAGCTGATTCTCAACCTCGTTATGAAACTCTTTGAACTTTTCAAAAGTTTCCGACTTGTGCCTCATCAAATAGATATATCCATATCTACTCAAGTCGTCGGTAAAAGTCACGAAGTACTGATAGGCACGTCTAGCAGTTGTGCTCATTGGACCACACACATCACTGTGTATAAGCTCCAATAGCTCAGACGCCCTCTCGCAACTCTTTGCAAAAGGAGACATAGTCATCTTGCCTAGCAAGCATGATTCACATGTCTCGAACGACTCAAAGTCGGACGAAGTTAGGAGCCCATCATCATGGAGCTTCTTCATGCGTTTCACACTAATGTGTCCAAGCCGGCAATGCCAGAAGTATGTCAGATTTATCTCATTAGGCTTATGCCTCTTGACATTCACGTTATAGACCAGTTCCTGTTCCAGATTCAGTATAAATAGCCCATCAACAATGGGTGCATAGCCGTGGAACATACCATTCAAATAAAACAAACAACCATTGTCCTTTAAATTGAATTCATAACCCTGACTCATCAAGCATGAGGCAGAAATAATGTTCCGACTAAGTGCAGGAATGTAATAACAATTATTCAATTCCAAAATAAATCCAGAATGAAGCTGGAGCTGCATTGTGCCGACCTCCAACGCAGCAACTCTTGCTTTGTTGCCGACCCTAATGTCAATCTCCCCTTGTGCCACACGCCTAGTTCTTACCAGCCCCTGCATCGAGTTGCAAATATGAACAACCGATCCGGTATCAAATACCCAAGAGTTACTAGGTATGTCAGCAAGGTAAATGTCTATAACATATGCAACAAGTGTACCTTTGCCTGAAGCAACATTCCCGGCCTTCTTGCCATGCTCTGCAAGCCACTTGCTACAGTTCCTCTTCCAGTGACCAGTCTCCTTGCAATGATAGCAAATGGTCTTCGAGTCCGGTCCAGACTTCGGCGCAGCGGCGGAGTTTACCGTCTCCGTGTCCTTTGCCTTAGCCTTTTTCTTGGACCAACTCTTCTTGAACTTAGCCGATTTCTGCACCATCGACACTTGATGCGTGCCTTTATTAATATCCTGCTCTACCACTTTGAGCATCCCATGCAATTCAGTGAGCTTCTTATCCATGCCATGCATATGATAGTTCGAGATGAACGTCCCATAGCTGGGAGGAAGAGAACCCAGAACTACATCAGTAGCCAGCTCATCCAAGAGCGGGAAGCCCAATCGATCCAAAGCTTGCACATATCCGATCATCTTGATCACATGTGGGCTCAGTGGATCACCTTCCTTCAGCTTGCAATCCATTAAGGATCGCCAGACGTTGAACCTTTCGGTCCTAGCCTGTGTCTGAAACATGCTCTTGAGACTCTCGATCATATCGTAAGCCTCAACATTTTCAAAATGCTGTTGCAAATCGGGCTCCATACAAGCCAGCATCAGACAGCTGATCTTCGTTGATTCATCAACGAGTTTCTGGTAGGCATTCTTAGTTGTGGTATTAGCATTATCGGTAGGTTCCTCTAGAAGTGGATCCTCTAGAACATGTTCCTTTTTATCGTGTTTGAGAACAATTCTCATATTTCTATACCAGGTGGGAAAGTTTGTTCCATTCGGTTTATCCTTTTCCAGAATTGACTTCAATGCAAAGTTGGGTTGAGCAGGTGGTGCCATTGATCTACAACAGAAAATATGCAATCACTAAGCAATGTGTTTATGTAGAGTAATTCTAGCCTTAAAACGAAAATACTCCCACTGAAGTTGGCATCCCTCTGCAAACTCTCAGTGATTCAGGATCCGACTAGCACATGCGACTAGTGAGCTTTAGCATCACTGCTAGACCACATGCCTATCCGGTAAGCAACTCCTTGCTAATCGTATCTCTATAGGACTCCTGTCGGTCGGGAAGGTATCTCATACCCCGGCCCCCAACCTTCTTTGCCACAAGGCCCAAAACCGTTTTGATAGCCTTGTCAAGTTTACCTGATGCAGTGCATGTCCGTGTCCGACACGAACCCTTCAGTTCAAGGACACCTAGCAGCACCCCAATTTTATGAGCACACTACTAGACGTACTTGACGTGCGAAGGTGCAACATCGGGAATGGAAAATTGCTTGATATTAACGAGGGATCTTTCTACCATTCTAACATGCATAGAAAACAAGAAGCATAACAATCACAAATAAACATATATTGTGAAATAGTATGGCTCCTTCATGGATGTTCTTCCAGGTCGGCTCCGACTCCGATGACCATCTAGGAACTCCATCTTGTTAGTCACGCCGGGACGCCAAGCCACCAACCTGATCTCTATTATCCAACTACTACAACTAGTAATGAATTTTACATAGAGTCACAAGTCGACACGCAGGTCGTTATACAATATAATGATAGCGCTTTGGCTCCTGCCGGCTAACAAACATGACACACAGGCCATGTATAATTTACACACATGCATCACATACACATGAGCCATGCTATTCACATCAAACCCTGCAAAACAAAGTTATGCATAGAATCGCATTCTACCGGTTTGAGTGATCGTGTACGAAATACAAGGCGCGACACACAGCGGGCGGGGTTCGAAGGGGCAGCGCCCCTCGCGGGTGCGGGCAGCGCCCGATGGCCGATACCGACCGGTAGGGGTAGGTTGTGTCACGACCTCATCGACCCCGATTATCAGAAAACATAGCCACATCATTGCCCGGGTCACTACAAAAAAATACACTTCCGTGATGATACGTGTTTGTCACAGTAGGTCGCGTTTTTTGTCATGCATGTACATCCATGACAAATTTATGACAGAATCAAGATAGTCATACATGTGCTGTCGTAGAAGTGTTCCATGACATTACCAAAATTATCATCACGGAAGTGTCCACTTCCATGACGATAAATCGCGCGTCACAGAAGTGCTTTCGTCAAGGGTGACCGACACGTGGCATCCACCGTAACAGAACGCCGTTAAGCTATCGGGTCGGGTTTTGGATCCGATAACCCATTAACAGCCGCGACCAATGGGGATTTTCCACGTGTAAAATCAACATTGGCTGGAGGAAACACGTGTCGGCTCATCGTTGGGACATATGTCATCCACTCATTGGACAGAAGGCGCCTATGATACGTCGACACGTGGCACGGCCCATCAAGTTTAAATGGGCCGGCCCAACTAAAGGCCCACAAGATTTTGCGGACCATAATGGGCCGGCCCAGCTAAAGGCCCATGAGATTTTGCGGACCATAATGGGCTGGCCCAGCTAAAGGCCCACAAGATTTCGCGGGCCATAATGGGCCGGCCCAGGTAAAGGCCCACAAGATTTTTGTGTTCCATAATGGGCCGGCCTAGGTAAAGGCCCACAAAATTCTTGCGGATCATAATGGGCCGGCCCAGCTAAAGGCCCACGAGATTTCGCCGACACTAATGGACCGGCCTAGCTATAGGCCCACAAGATTTTGAGGACCCTAGTAGGCCGGCCCATTAACTGGCTGCCATGTTTTGGGCCAAATGCCGGCCCATATTTGATCCGGTCCATTAATGGTCTGCCACATTCCGGGCCTAATAATGGCCCATATGAGATCCGGCCCGTTAAAAGCCTCCCACGTTCTGGGCCAAATCACAGCCCAGATCAGGTCCGGCCCTTTAAGAGGCTTTGGCCTCAATTATGGTCCATATCAGATTGGGCCCGTTAACTGGACGCTATGCTTTTGGGCCCACTTGCTAAAGGCCCATTTAGTAATTTGGCCTGATATTAGTTTCGGCCTGTTAAGGGCCCGTTTAACATTTCGGCCCTATATTAATTTCGGCCTGTTAAAAGCCCGTCATATAGTTGGGCCTTACTACGGCCCGGTTTGCATCCGGCCTGCTCGCAGCCGATATCTGATTGGGCCAAACAAGGACCGAGACAATTTTGTCCTGTTAAAAGCCCGTGATTTGATTCACACAATCATGGGCCGGGGTCCATTTCGGGCTGCTGCCGGCCCGTGAGCTGTTCGACACGTTTCAGGCCCAACCTACTTCTCAGCCTCCTAAAAGCCCATTGAGTTTTCTTGCGAAAAGAGGGCCGGGGGTTACTCGGTCTATTAAAGGCCCGAATCTACTAGTGGGCCAGTTTGACGAGGCCCATGATGCGGATCATACATCGTGATTGCATGACGGCCCGATTATGTACCGTAATTTTACGGTTTGGCCGGTTTACTGCGAAGACAGGATATATATACAGTAAAATAACTGCAGCATCGTGAATAAGAAAAAACCTAGACTATACAATAAAGAAATTACGACATATTACATCCACTGGGCATCAAAGTTCGCCACTATGATAATAAAGCACAAGCAGATAGCAGATTACATACACTGGGCATCAAAGATCGCCACCAGTGCAAATAAACACGCCGAAAAAATAATATACAAAACTGACAGCACTTCAATAGAGTTCAAGAAAGGTTAGCCCTGCTGGTGAGCTGCAGCGCAACCACCTGAGCAAGATGATGAGACTGCGCTTGTTCAACACTTATATCTTCCTCACTCTGAAAGATAAACAAGCAGACAGATGACATGTTTTGCACATAAAAGTATCAGTGCTGACAATTCATCACATTTCTTACTGACGAATAAAGTGACACAGTTTAAAATTGCATTAACACAATATGGTATTGTTCAGGTCAAGACATGGCAGGAAATGACATTGTGAAGGAGTTGGCAGCTTCACGACACCACTGGATTACAAATCAAGAACTCATAAGTATCAATGGTTAGTGTGCTGTCAATTTATCCCATTTCAGATTGGCAAATAAAGAGACGATTTAAATAATAGTAGAATGATATGACATTGTTCATAGTTAAGACATTGCAGAATATGACATTGTGTTGTAGTGGGTAGGTTCACCACACCACTGGATTACGGATGAAGAACAGAAGCATACATGCAGTGCAAAAGAAGATCACTTGCTCTGTATAGTTTAATTTACATGGTATGAAGAAGGAACTTGGTTGTACAACTGAAAACTTAAATTGAGAAGGACAAACTTTTGTTTATGAACTACATAATAAACTTTAAACATGCAATTTGATGCAAACACCAAAAATAAATAGCTGTTGCAGCCATGCCTAACCAAATATACACAACAAAGTTTGAAGGCTTGAGAAGGACAAACTTACATTACTGGTGAAGACAGGCTCTATAAAGCCCTTGTCCATGCTGATGGGGGGGGGCGCAATTCAAGAAGTTTACCACAGAATCTTCTTCATAAGCATTGCCTTTATTCTACATTTTGTTAAGAGTAAATATAGATGTGATAATATATGAAAAAATGGAGAATATTTAAGTTAAGATGAAGAGTGATGCTACATAACCAAGTAGCTATAAATGTATGTGCAGCGATACAGGCAAAAGGCACAACCAAGAGCAATGCACAACTAAACTTCTTCAGTACCAACCTTATGGTAAGAGTAAATATAGATCTGATGTGTAGAAAATGGAGGGCAAAGGAAAATAAGCTGCAGAGTGATGGTACATGAACAACTACCTGTCAATATAAGTACACTGATAAAGGACAGCATGTACTTACAAGAACAATGCAGAGCTAAAAAAATCATTGGCATTGGATATATTCTACACTAATGTAACCATTCATACAGATCAGATAATTTGGAGCGAACAATTGATAAGCAAGCTATCATGCATACTGCTGTCACATAATGAACAAGGTATGTATGCAAGTACAGTGATATAGGACAACAGGTACTAACAAGAGCAAAGCAGCGGGCAGCATATTTGCGATATCCTGTCGTTCTTTTCAAACCGGAATTCTTCTTCGAGCAGATTTCCTGCAAAAAAGATCCGTAAGGCACATGCGGAAAAGTAGAAGTTCAAATTGTCATTTGATTTCAGAGATAGTACCTCATCCTGGGAACGAGACCAGTGCATAACAAGGTTTTTCCATTCAATGTCTTCTAAATTTAGCACTGGAGACTTCACCGGAAATTTGTTTATAGACTTGCCATCAAAGTGTGATTTCCTCAGGTAACACCGATACTGCTGCAATACTTCCTTGAAAAGCACAAGCAAGCTTTGCTCGTCATGACTATCCAGATTGACCCTCGCCTAGTTACAACAATGTACTGTAAATCATTGATGTGTTCGATCAGCAGAAAACAGGAAAATAATAACCATGAATAATAGCACTTACACGTAAGTTGGACAGGAAGATGTGAAAATGGTGTTTGTCTTCACTATAATCTTCCCATGATGGGAATATATGCACGTAGTCCCTAACAACATTGAAAGCATTGTCTTTTAAACTGGGAATAAATGGAATGGGGTTCCAATCTGCAGGAATTGTCCGTCTCTGCAGTTGGGATAGGTCTTCGGCCGGTGGACTTGCTGTACTTTTTGCTGGAGTGGGATTTTTCTGTGGTACAGCTGGTGCTATGGCAAATGAAATCGGTATACCTTTTGCTGGAGTGCAGGTCCTGTGTGGTGGGGCTAGTGGTGTGGCCAGTGAAGTATGGGTACAGTCTACTGGAGTCGGTCCTACGTTTAGTGTCACTGGTTGTACAGCCAATATAAGTGGGGCGCTATCTGATTTCTCCGGCACCACCACGTTTTTCAAGGACTTTGCTGGTGCTCCTTCAGGTTCGGCAATCACCCTCTTCCTTTTTGATGTCTGATGCACAAGAACAACATTTGAGTGGAAAAACATGGTATGATGACAGATGGAATATGTATTGATAATGGATGGGCATGGCATCTCGAGTTATATGATGAGTAAACTAAGTAGATGGCGGTGCAACAAAGTAGAAGAAATGCAAGACAACATATGCAAGATACGCGCAATCAATAAAACCTTGCCAAATTAGAACAGGCACCTTGATGGGTGAACAGGACATGCCATCTGCCTTTGACTCCTCGAGGTTAGAATAGTCATTAGGATGATATTCTGAACAAGCATCAACAGGTGGGGAGCGTAGGAGTTTCATTGCTTCCAGAATGGCACTCAATGCCTTGGTGCTAATTTTGTAAGTCATTGCAGTGTTCCACAATATTCTTATGATGCGCGGATTCTGATATTCACTGTAATTGCGTATAATATCTGAGAACCATGAAAACATAAATAGTTGTGAGATTATCTTTGTAATGCAGATGATATTCTAATATAGGGGCGCCCCTGTAAACACTTGTGTGCTATCACTGGATTCTGATGAGAGAGCTCATGTGTGCTGTAATATGGTGCATGCATTTATATAATCTAGCACAAGTACACAAAAAATAGGCTCCAGAAGTAAGGATAGCTGGCAGATGATAGGTTCATAATATACTATATAGAGAGTTTATTGCCAAACCATGATAACAAGAGCACACAACAACTAGGCAGATCATAGTGTACATAACAGGGGTACACCATAACCACAATATATAAATCGGGAAAGTGGAACTGGCTTGAAAATACGATGTTGTATTGCCGCTAGTAATTGAAAGTCTATCGATCACGTACAGGCCAGCTCTACCAGTTGTTGACTGCAGATGTCCCCGCGCCCCTTCCTGACAAGGAACATACTGTACGTACTAAATACAGAATAAACAAAGAGGAACATGTTAAAGAACAGAAGAGGAAGCATATTCTTGAGGTTCCGCTTCATTGCATACAATGTTGGTTGCCCACTCATGATGAATCACATCGCCCAAAGAAATGCAATTCCATGCTGTCTCTCTATATGTGGCAATTTTGAACAAGAGTCATTAGGATCATATTCTGAACAAGAATCAACAGGTGGGGAGCGTATGAGTTTCATTGCATCCAGAATGGCACTCAATGCCTTGGTGCCAATTTTGTAAGTCATTGCAGTGTTTAGCTTCAAGGGTGGACTGCTGCTAGTGCCACACAAAGCAGCTACACAGATCATAGTGTAGATATAACGGGGAAAACCGTAAGAATCAGAGTAAAATCAGCAAAGTGGAACTTGCTGGAATATATGTGCTAGTATTGCTGGTACGGCTAGAAAGGCTTCAAATACCAGCTCTCTTCAAGTGAAGGTGCGGTACTGTTAATATCAGTGTTACTCTCAAAGGCGACACAGCTCCCCGCATTTCCTTGCTATTCTTATAGGATTCAAGTGGGCAGGTGACTACAAATCCTATTCCTATGTTTACAAGATCCTACGAATCAAAGAGGTTCAAAGTGTCCATCACAACCGACTGTATAGACCTCTACACTGCAAAAGTCCCTGCTCATCTTCAGTACAAGGAACATACTGTACCACTATCATACTCCCTCTGATCCAAAATATAAGTCTTGGAAGAGATTTCCACTATGGATCACATACAAATGTATCCAGATACATTTTAGAGTGTAGATTCACTCATTTTGCTCCATATGTAGTCCATGGTGGAATCGATACAAAGACTTGTATTTAGGAATGGAGAGAGTACATATTAAAGAAGAACGGAAGAGGAACATGGTAAAGAAGAGCAAGCAGATTTTGGATAATAAAATGTTGGTTGCACAGTGCCCACACATGATGAACCAGAGCGCATTAAGAATGCAACTCCCAGCTGTCTCTCGACCATTTCAGGCGGTTGGATGAAGATCCTACGTCTCCTAACCCATCTTCTTCCTCGTCTCTGATTCTTCCCATACAGAACACCGCACGGGCTGCCGGCCGGACCACCGGCCCCCGCCGCCTGTGTTCCTCCGCCACCCCCACCCCCACCCCCGCCCCAACCCCCACCCGCGTCGAGTTTTCTTCGTTCGGCGAGGCCCCACAACCACCCGAGCCCCTTCGTTCGCACCGGCGAACTCCGGCGAGCTCTGAAAAATCGACTGACCCAATTTTGAAATTTAGTCTACTGTGATTTAACTAGTGTGGAATATAAAAGGGGAAAACCATAAGCATTGGGAGTATAGTGTTGAGCGTGCCATGGCGGATCTGAAGGTGCAAACCGGACAAAGGCAACTTCGCAACCAAGACAAGAAATCAGAGTAAAGCAGTGGCGATCTATTTTCTTGCTGCGATAAATAAGTTGAGCAGATACGAAAGAGTACCGCCTCTGGTGCGGCGCCGTGTACGCATCTGCTGAGAATTTGACGGTGCTGCGGTAGCGATGGCTGTCGGCGGTGTGGAAGCAGATCTAGGAGGGTAGACGGTGGCGGCGGGGCGCGGTGGACGAGACGGTCGTAGGAGCGGCGCCGGCAAGGTGGACGACGGCGGGGATGAAGCGAGAGGACGGGATGCAAGGATCCCGGTCCGAAGCCGTGGATGAGAGAGGTCGATCTCTTGTAATGGACGGCGGCGTCGGGGTATCAGCTCCGGCATGGTGGAGGAGGACGGCGGTGGATGGGGTGGCGGACGGCGGCGGACGGAGGAGGGTGGGGTGGAGAGGGTGTTTTGGCGCCCACGGAGTACGAATGGGGAAAAGGGAGGTAGAGAGGAAGGGGGGAACCATGTATTCAGGGCGCGCTTGTCTCAAATGCGAGGAAATTTACAAACTTAGCCCCCGTTTCAAATTTCTACTACATCACAGCAACATTAGTCGGTTGGGGATAGGACGGTAATCTCGCATACACCGAATATTTGCCGACGAGAGTTTGTTTTTGGCGCCCACCGTGTATGAATATGAATCGGGGAGGGAGTCGATTTCGGCCGAGGACACACTGTGTTTTGGCGCCCACCGTGTATGAATCCGGGTGAGAGGCGGTTACGTCACGTTTGGGTGAAATTACAAACCTACCCCTATCGAAACCTATAGAAATCCAGCAGATAGGCTTTGCGTGGCAGGGATAGGCAGTAGTGATTTCCATCTCGCAGATTTTGGTTTCGGGCGGTTACTGCGACTTTCCCCGCTTCGTTCAAATTTTGCAGAGTGCACGTTTACCGTGCCAACTCAATTCGAATCCCGTTTGTATTCTATTTTTTTCGGGCGGGATCCATTTTCAATTGGAATTACATTCTATATACATCATTTTTTTATATATACTTTCAAAAGCACAACACCATTTATACATAAATATGGTTTACAAATGGCATGATCTCAGATTCATAAGGTTGTATCCATCAATTTGGATTTTCAAATATTTGAAACCACTTTATGTTGAAATCCAATGTATGCATTCCTCGCTAACTGTCTCCAATTAATGTGTGTTTCATGCGGGTTTTTTTTACTTCTCAAACATGTATAATGTGTTTCACACACGCAACATATAGTGTAATCCCGTTTAGACATTAATTGCATATAAACCATGCATTGTTTGTAATTGAAGAATCTATGGATCACCAATATTGATAAACTATATAACATTACACGTGTGCCCAAATTCAAATGAATATGCATGTTTGATACACCAATTTGCGTTATGATATTATCGATGTCGTGATCTCCAGTTTAAATATTTGAATCCCCTTTAATCCAGATATTCGTCTCATATAGCTATCACTCATGCTTATATAGGACTATCTCTCTGGACCTATACGCGTTCATCGTCTCTCAGGTATCTCTCGTGCTACCTGTATGTCGACAATGATCTTTTATCTTCGTAACACACTGACGGTACTCTCTCCCTCGACCTTCATCACTCTATCTCTCTCTAAGTATATCTCGCTCCCTGCTATGTGTCTCTAACTATGATTCTCCATGTGGAATCTCTTTCTCTCACACAAACACAAAACTTTGTCTCCCGGGGTCTCATTTCTCTCTACTATTCCCATGTGTGCCACTCGCACACCCCTCATACAGAGATGTCTTTCGCTCCTTAGATATGAGAACCTACGACTCTTCCTCTTCAATGTCTCTTTCTCACACACAAACACAAACTCTGTCTCCCAGGGTCTCATATTTCTCCATTGTTCTCTTGTATGTCGCTCACACACACCCTCTCTCCCTAGAGATATCTTGCGTTCCCTCGTATGTCTCTCTAGCTATCACTCTCGTTGTGAAATATCTTTCTCTCTCGCAGACACAAAACTCCGTCTCTCTGGATCTCATTTCTCTCTGATATCTGTTTGTATGTGACTCACATGCACCCTCTCTCTATCTCTCTCACACCCACACACATAACCCAGCCTTCTGATCCACTCGACTCCTATCTCTAACGCACACTAGCTAGCATCTTTATCTTTCTATTTATCTGTTTCTCCATCAACCTTCTTTCTCGCCCTCACTCTTGATTCCTATCACGCACACTACATATGTTTCTCTCTACATGCAGTCAAGTGCCCTCTCACACACATATATAACTTCACCCTTTGAACCACCCGACGGTCATCTCCAACACCCAAACTAGCGGATGTCCCTCTAGCTAGCATCTCCATCTCTGTATCTATCTGTAGTTTCTCCGTCAACATTTCTTTCTCGCACGGAGTCTTGCTTCCTATCACCCACACTATATATGTCTCTCCATACATATGCATTTATAGGTTGGTCTCTTTTGCACAATCGTTGCGCCTCACTCCCTCTGCTCGCCATAGATGCATGCTCCAGCCCACGCCACTATCTCTTAAAGACAAAAACACATGCTCAATTGTCGGGCCTTCTTCCCTGCATTCTCACATGCATGCATATTGTCATACCGATCCGTCTCTCCCATGTCGTTGATCTTATGACTTATGTCTTCTTTCTTTTATCTCGATCATGCGCGCGCGCACACACACACATCCCACGTATACATGTATACCTCTCACACATGCACGTTCAAGGTCTCTATGTCTCCATACGTAGTTAATTACCCTCAATCCTAACGCCACATCGAATCGTTCTCCTCTTTTGTGCACATAACTTCCGCCTGGATGGGTAAAACACACACTCACACTTAACAATCTCCTTCTAGCTACCCCCCCCCGCCTCTCACTCTTCCCCTATATCCCCGAAACCAATAAGACCATCCCTTTGTTTAATTCCCGCCTACATGCACCATCGATATATAGTAGTCTTCCTCGGTGTCTCTCGAACAAACACGTTCTCTCGATGTCGACTCCTCTCACGCGCACACACCTTCTCTTCCCTCTCTACGGGCATTTTCTCTCTCGCACCCCATCGTTGGTGGCCTCTGCCATACACATCACCTCTCTATGATGAAGCCATGCACACTTAAATTACATCCGCCACAGAGGACCCCGCGACACACACACACACACGCACGCACACACACACACGCACGCACGCACCCCCCACACACACTAAGACTCCATCTCTCTCTCTCTCACACACACACAACACACACACACGCACGCACGCACGCACACCCCCCCACACACACTAAGACTCCATCTCTCTCTCTCTCACACACACACACACAAACTAAGACTCCATCTCTCTCTCTCTCTCACACACACACACCCCACACACACACTAAGACTCCATCTCACACACACATGCTCTAGGCGGAGCATTTGTTCCTACCACCCTTCATCCAACCTTACCCGTATGATAAACAATCACCTTTATTTACTTATATAACATGGACAAATTCCACTTTACTTTAGTAGTCAGCAAACTTATCATCTGTACCCTTATAAAAAAACGAGTTGGCGGTGATGGTGTGCCTGCCATCTTGTAATACAGACCGTATGATCTATATCTGAGGATAGAAAGCAAACTATGATAATTTTACAAAAGATACCCGCACCTCTCTCCACATCATTATCTCCCGCAACCTCATTGCTCAGCAATTAAAAAAGGAATAAGTCTCTGGAACAATCTAGCATGCATGGTGGCCGCTGCCGCCTGCCGGCGCCGTCCATCCCCATGCCTCCGCCCATTCCGACCACCAGTCACCACCACGCTCCACTCCTCCTCGCCTTATCTCTCATCTTTCATTTTTTCGATGACATTCTCGAGATACCAGTTTTCCGATAAAATTCTCGAGATATCATTAGTTTTTACACATGGGATTACTCCTGCATGGGTCAATCACAACAGGTGTTCTGTAAAAAAATGCATATTGATGTTCCGTGCAATGCACGAGAATCTTGCTTGTAATTATATAACGCAAATCACGAGCAGGAAGTGACATTTTTTTGACACAACCACGTTAACATGGCCACGTAAATCACTAGCTAAAGTAAATACCATTATACTTATATCCCGATGCAAAAGGTTGAGTACATGTCCGAAGAGTAGAGTCGCACACACGCACTCTGTCTCTCAGAATCTCTCTCTCACACACACACCAGTTACGTGACGCCCACTTAAGCAGACACGTATGTTACAATTTGTGCACCCGCGGGTACACGTGATGCTGCACATTTATTTAAGCCAGAAGGCGAACCCAAACAGTAGCTGCATTCATTCCCCTCCCGCCGCCTCTTCTCTGGTCGCCGTCGCTCGGTAGCCATGGGCCGGCCGAAGGTAACAACATACGCCATACTCCCGCCGGAGCGGCGCTTTAATATGGAAATTTTAGTGGTCATGCATGCATCTTTTTGTGCTAGCACTCCTATATAAGGGTTGACCGGTCGCTTCCCGCGGACGTGCGCGGGTGGTGGAAGAGGAAGGAGAAGGGAAGCGGGCTGTGGAGTAACGTTTTTACCACAATTTCTTAGGAAACTGAGTGCAATAATTGAGTAGTTTTGCAAACTACCAGTACTACACCTGAAACGGTTCGAAACCTATACTCCCTTGCCAGCGCGCGCTTCCCGCGTGAAATGGTCAGCGTCGCCCTGGAGCGTCAGTGCCGCATTAATGCCCGGCCAGAGCGGAGGCGACCTCTCACTGGCACCGGCTTTGAAGTGGCACGACGGCCGAGAGAGCGCCGCTTCCCGGTGCACGCGACTGCTCCGCGTCGAGACTGGCCATAGGCCCTGTTTGGATCCATGGGTTAGAGTTAGTTTGAGCTAGTTGGGGCTCAAATAGCCCTAAAGTATCCAAGCATGAGGGTTTATATTGGAGCAAATTGCACCGAACCCACCAAAAAAAACATCCCACCCAAGAGGTGCTAACTGGAGATAGTTCTCATTGGGACCACTGAAAAATCACTTTTCTCTCTCCATGAAGTGCATTTATTGTCAATCTAACCCTGTCACCCAAACACCTCTTTGGCTACAGTTAGTTCAGGGTTAGTCATGAGTTAGTCTAACCTCTAGCTAAGTTAGAGTATCAAACAGGAGCAGTATAGGACATGCAAGTTGCTCAAAGCATACATGCAAATTCGTACGTGAAAGGATTTTTTTCTTTTTGAAAACGGAACGTGAAAGGAATTTTTTTAGAATGATCTTGGCATGTCGCTAACATGTGATAGTTAGCCGACCTCAATAGATGGCAGAAACGCCAGCCCGCTGCACTTTGATAGAGACTAGGAGGGAGAAGCAATACAGGCTGCTGGATTACTAGAGATAGGTGTCGCACGGAAGCGAAGAAATATGGTGATAGCGTGGGTTAGCCATGTACTAGTATGATGTAACTACACTGGGCTGCCGTGTTTCGTACTCTTCCAGTCCACTATGGAGATGATTGGTTAATTTTATATCGCTGAATAATATTAAATATTATGAGTGCAGACGCTCCACCACGAGGTTCCTTGCTCCTTCTCGGTCGTCCGGAATCTATGTTCTTCCACTCTATTTTTTTTACGTGAGCTTTGTTCATCCTTTTGCCAACACGCGAGACATCTAGCATCAAGGTGCACGTGTTATGCAAGGATCGTTCCATCTATATGAAGAACACGTGGGACTGGAACTACGAGATGGACATGTACCCAGGAGTGGACGTACGAACCTGAGTAATGTAGCGCAGTAAGTGAAGTAGAAAGGCACAAATGGTATGAACATGCGTGGCATATAGGGTGTGTTTGGTTGCGTTCTCGTCTCAGCATAGTTGTTCCCTCTTCATGCATGCTCAACTCAACACCCCTCTTCATGCATGCTCTCTTCATGCATGCTTCTAGTGTATTTGTGCTAAACTAGTGTGGACTCATCCACCCTCCATACACTCTACCAAACACCCAAAAGTAGGTCGAGAAGGGAACTCTTGGGCGGCATTTGTCTCTTACTACGTACTACCACTAAATGTTGTACGTGCAATGCACGGTGATGTTATGGAGTACGTGCCTAAGTACTCTACTACTACTATATTAGTTGGAGGCACATATTAACTTTTATATTTGTTTACGTGTATGCCCCGAGACCTTCCAACTAGACGTGTCTTTCTCTCCAGGTCGCACTTTGTATCGTTCATACCACTAAGTACTACTACGTGTGGTCTCCGACCCAGAAGTGGAAGAAGTGGAGACGCTCTACCACGCTGTTTTTTTACACTGGGCTCTACCACGCTGTTCATGTCCCACTCCTTTCACTGACGTGTGGGACATCCAGCACGTGCCGTGTTTGGCACCCTTCGTCGTAAGAGTTGAAACGCTAGCATTCATCAGAAATAAAAAATAATTATAAATCAGCAGTGATACTAATTTTTTTGCGAACCAATCAGCAGTGATACTATACCACGCGGTTTCCTTGCTCCTCGATATCGGAAAGAATACTTCCGTTCGCCAACATGTGGGACGTCGACCATCCTGGTCCACTTGCCATGCACGCAGAACTCCAAGGGAGAGTCACCCAGGTCGTCGCGCCGCAGTAACAATGACTAATGAGCCGTCAAATCACAGGCCCACTTCCAACTTTGAAGTTGCTCGGACGAAGGAACCATCATGAATTCGTTGAATTCCGCTTCTTGAAGAAAACTACTGTACCAGCAGTACTGCTAGCTACAGTAGTTACTCCAACAGAGGCCTCCTTTCCTTCATAGGATAGGAATATGAAAATCATAGGAAGTGAGATGAGATGCATCTCAATTCCTATAGAGAAAGAGATGCCATTTGATGCTTAGGATAGGAATTTTTCCATTTAGTCTAGGCTAATGTACTGGTAATTTGCTCTAAAAACTACAGTAGTAACTAGTAGTATTGGTACATGTTCGTACTGAGACACAGACACACACACTAACTACTAGTACTACTACTTCTCACATGCTGGCCAGACGCCGTCGTTCTCCTTCCCGACTTTGTCGGCGACACCCCACCGTCCTTGGATCTCCGCCGACCTCTCCGCAGCAGCGCGTGCGTCCATTTCTTTCTTGCGGCGGCGGGCCTCTCTTTTCTTGAGTGCTTTCTGACTTTTCCGCTCCCTCTGTGCGGCTTTGGACGCCTCTTGCTCTACCGCCCATTCGACCTTGGCATCTTCAAATTCCTCCCACATAGTTGTGAGGTCGCGAGCAGCGATGAACTCGGCACGGCGGGATGCCCTCGCTTCCCTACCATTTTGTGTGCAGTCGTGGGCAGCGAGGAACTCGGCGCGGTGGGATGCCATCGCTGCCTTACCGGTTAGTGTGCGGCGCGGTGGCATGAACGACGCTTGGTGAGAGCTCTGGGGTGGAGTGGCCGGACAACCGTATAGTGCATTGGTTTGTCAAGAGATCAAGGACAGAAGACGAAGCAAATTTGGATTCGCCTTCAATCCTGGTCATTTATTAGCGAGTAAAATGCATTGGCGGTCATCGAACTTGTCTTGATAGCTCACTTTGATCATTGTATACGAGATATGGTGATTATACGGTCACTGGCTCAGCGTATAGCTCCGTATTTGTCGTTGACCAGTCAAACAGTCCGCATGCGCCTCATCAGCTCATGTTCTTTATCTATCTACGCGGGCCTACCTGTCAATGGAGAAAGAAATACTGTAAAAACCAAAATTATGCGTATGTGGGGAATCAAACCATGGACTCGTCACTGCAATGCACCCTCGTCAGCCAAATTAAAATGAAATACTTCGTGTCAGACACTCACGCGCACGCTGTCAAAGCATGCTAATGCATGCACGTCGCCCTCTAAATCAAAGTCCTGCTCATGGCGCAACGCAAATGGCGAGCCCATCACCTGCGCGCCCCGGCGGTGCCTGACATTACTGTTTAGACGTTTGATGGAGGCCTACGCGAACGCCGAGCATGTATTCACCTGGCTCAACACCAACGGTCATACTCAGACCGCCTTGCTCATGTATATCGTCCATCACAATGACAATCTATAAAACAGCCTAAGCTAGAGAGGGTACTATGGTAGTATGGTACGGAGTATGTACTATCGTGACCGACCGATCTTAGTGCCAGTGCCCACCGAAACCCCTTCCATCGCTAGCGCGTGCTTCCCACCTGAAACGGTCACCGTCTCTCCAGAATGTCAATGCTGCATTCACCGGACTTAACTGCAGGTGCAATTGGTGTGTCACTGACATGCGGGCCAGATGCCCGTTGGGCCCACATGTCAGTAACCGAAACGCATCTGCAGTTAAGTCACTGAAGCAGCGTCCGCATTCACGCCCGATGAACCTACTCCGGCGCCAGTTGTCCATCCGTCTGCCGCGGCTCATTGCCATTTGCCCGCTATATTAACTTGAGCCCCAGCTCCCAGCCATAGCCAAAGACCCACACTTATTCCCCTTCGGTCCCTTCCTTCTGTCGGCACCACTTCAACCATGGCCTCCTGGCGCTCCGAAGCTCTCTTGGATGTACTGTCGCAGGAGCAGACGAGGGACATCGGTGGCTCCGCTCCGGGCGCGCTCCAAAGCTCTCTTCGACGTATTGTCGCAGGAGCAAACGAAGGAGATCGCCGGCACCACCCCGGCCGCCCTCCGCCGCCACGACCACGAAGCCGGCGTGCGTGCGCGGGCGCAGCCGGCAACGAGGAAGAGTAGTACACGGTAGGTCGCCGCCGCTCTGGAGGAGGTTATCGAGGCGGATGAGGAGGAGGCAAAGGCAATGGCCGGCTTTCTCGGGTTCATGGCCGGACATGGTGGTCGGGCGCCAGCGATCGTTTAGATTAGGTTTACAGTAGGTTTTAGTATGGTTTGTGCGAAATATGTAATGAATTTCGTCCAGTTTGTAGGAAAAGTTTTCGAAATGTAATGAATTTCATCCGGTTAATTTGAAATTTGCTTTGTTTGCACGAATTTCGTCCGGTTAGTTCATATAGTTGTCGAAAGGTATGCGGGCAGCATCGGATCGCATCCATCAGTGTCCTCGGACAGATGCCGGTGTAAATTTATGGGCCAGCGCTGGAGATGCCCTAACTATCATGCTACAATCGCTAACAATCCTCCATTATTTGGCAGGGAACAGTTATCCCTCGATCAAAATCAGATCCGCGGTGTTTCGCACTCCTCCCGCGTAAGAGTGTAAACTCTTGCTTACATCAAAATGGAGCAAGTGGACGGCACTGTAGCACGTCATATCACTCGAACTAGCCCGCCTAACGAGCGGGAAAGCACCGCCCTCGTTATTTTGTTCTGGATTTCTATCGATCGATCGCGCGAAAATGTTACGCTTCGCAAGTTCTAAAGAAAAAGGTAGCACACTTACGACTCGTACGCATCGCAACCCCGACAGTCCGGCTCGCATGCCGCTCACCAGAGGGGACACGCGTTGTCTTGCAGTTTCACTGACATGTGGGACCGTAATTGAATAAACCGTCGATAGCCGAAATCTAATCGCTCGGCGGGTGTCGGCTGTGAAGAGAGAAACGGGGGAGGGAGAAGAGATCGCCCGCCCGCCGCGCATGGACTCCAAGAAATATATGGTGATAATGTGAGGTGGGCCATGCTGGAGTCCGGACCACTTCCGGAGCCCGCTCTCACCGCCCTGGCCCCTCAAGACGCCAGCTGCCCGCCGCATGCATGCATAGCAAGTAGTACTCCTTATGTGGAGGAGAGAGAGGCATTGACAAATTCAAGGAGTGGGCTCTGCAAGAGCCCGTCTCTACACGTGCTCCTAGGTATAAAAATAATAATTCTAAAAAAGGCATAAAAAACAATTGTGTCTTAAAAAAAGAAAGGTAAAAAACATTTGAGAGGTAATAGATAGAGAGAAAGTGAGAAAAAGCTGTAACCTGGGCATTACATGAGGAAGGAGGGAGTGGTGCACATGCCAAGTTCACTGGGCTGCCGTGTTTCACACTCCTCCGTCGTAACAGTGGAGACAATAGCTTTCATCAAAAATAAACAATGAATACTCGTTGCTCGTCCTCTATATCGGAAAGAATACTTTCATTCGCCGACATGTGGGACGTCGACCATCCTGGTCCACCTGCCATGCACAAAATTATCCTGGTCTACCCCGGTTGTATCGCAGGCCCAACCTTTCCCACTGTAAGTTGTTCGGACGAAGGAACCATCATGACTTCGTTGAATTCCGCTTCTTCAAGAAAACTTACTGTACCCGCAATACTGCTACCACACGCGAAGACTGGATGACACTGTACCACGTCATATCACTAAAACCCACTAGGCCAAACTAGCCCGCCTAGGTCATCTATTTTGGAACGGAGGGAGTACGTCTCTGCACTGCTATGATTTTGTGTTGCACGTTCTCTGTACTTTTGCTACGATTTTCCTACCCTATGAACCAAATGAGGCCTAAATGTATGTCAACTATTGTCTGATCGATCGCTAAGCCAACAATTTTAGGAGCTAGGGCTATTGGTCGATCGACGAGGGATAAGTATAAGCATACCACGAGCTCATCAGCCCCAACGTTTCTCTTCGGTGAGTGTTTTGCAAGTACTATAGCTCGCACAGTAGCTAGCCTACTAACACCAAGAATCATCAAACAAGCCCTGCTGATATGATAAACAGTTCAAACTTACATCTAAGCATGCCATATATTACATCAAAAGCTGGTGAGGATACATCTGTTTCCATAACTCGGAGAGGGTTCGCATGATTCATCGCATGATTCACTATCAAACAAAAATTAATGCATGAGTTTAATTAGGATAGTTTTGTAAAGTACGAGATACATTCCTCCAATCGCAAAATGCCTTGGTTCATGAGATTTGAGATTTGAGCCCTATAAACCGGAAGGGAGGGAGTACTGCACACGGTGTAGTCTAGTCACTTGTTGAAATCTCTAGAAAGGCAAATACTCCTTTCCGGTTTACAGGGCTATACTACTCCCTCCGTCTAGGTGTGTAAGTCATCTTACGAAAACCAAATAGTCCCAAAACACTTAGGTGCGGTGCATTAACTTCTACCTTGTTTCTTGTTTCTTGACATATCAACCAATAAGAGATGAGAGGTGTGCATGCTTTTAATGACTTGCAATGGCTAGTTCATTGCATGCAATGCTATTAATTAGCAAATAAACATTGGTGACCCCAGGAGGAAACGGTGCTAAGCGCGTGGACCTATGCAGAATGAGTATCAACCAATGGATAATGGAGTTTAATTGTTAAACAATAGCAATTTTGTCTCATGCAAGAGCCTGGCTAGTACTCCAAGGAACCGCACCACGTGAGCGTTCGCAACTGCCACGTTCGGGTTGCGCTTGGCTCTTCGCCTCTTCGAGAAGACGAACAATGATGTTACTCCTACTTCTACAGTATCGAATCCACTGCTGCATGTCCGTCCACCTCGTGCGGGAGGGATAGCGTGTAGCAAAAGCTTCTACTTACTGCTCCTGCCTTTGCGTCTATGACAGGTGGGCCCAACAGGTGGTTGGCCCTCCTGTCATGCAGCCAAAGGCAGGTGCAGTTAAGGCACCGGAGCTCAGTCCGCGAGGGAGAGGGCATTGTAGTAATCAAATTTCTCGGTCTTGTACGAGTTGACGCGACACATCAAAGCACTGCACTCGATATAAGTCTTTTTACACATTTAAAATGGGCTACTTCGTATGTAGGAGTAGACATATTCTGCTTCGTATGTATTCACTTGTTGCAATCTCCAAAAAGACTTATATTTGGAAACGGAGGGAGTACAACGCATGCATGCATGCCATGACTTTCCTTTTGATACTTGCATGTGTTGATTTGATGCACCTTGCCAAATTTTGACTATAAATTTAACTAACCAAATTTTTATGCATGTCACAAAAAATTACGGGGCTGTTTGGATTGTGACTATGTTTGTCTTATGTTGCCACATTATTTTTCCCACACTTGCCACACTTGCCTAACCTGAGTTGCTCAAATTGTTAGACACACTTTGGCTTGCCTAAGGGAATCTTGCCACAATTTTTGTGTCTATGACATGTGGGGTTCACTGCTAATAAAAAAATTCTTGTCTTAGGTGTGGCTTATAAAAAAGACTTATATTTAGGAACGGAGGGAGTAGAAAATATAAATAATAATGCATGTTGGGGCAACCCACGTTTCCGCTAATTTTAGCCGTGGGCTTGTTCACAATTTTTACGAGGGGTTGGTTGTTCATTTAATGGAGGGACTTGTAGTACCAGACATGAACGATACAAAGTGCGACCTGACACACTGTAACACCACTTGGAACAAGCGGGTAGCTATCTCAAAAAACAATAAACAACTAAAAAAACCGCGACCTGGCATGTAGTAGTACACAATTTTAAACGATTGTTTTGATGGAGTGAAAAAGGAAAACTACCCCACTACGTATACATAGGTCGGAGCCTCCGCACTTGCTTGCTAGGGTTGCTCTATTCACACACTCTCATCCTCTCCAGATCTAAACAAGATAGGGGTAGTAACACTGTCTTTATCCCTTCAAAAAACACTGGCTTTCTATCCTCATCGCTGGTTACAGATCCGGACGTATCCCCCTCCGCCGGTGAAGGGGAGGAGGGGCAGCGTTTAGGCCGTCGTCGACAGCGAGGGAGGAGACCCACTGCCGGCCGCACCGTTATCTCTGGCCGAGCGCCGGTGCGGGAGGTGCTCTGATCCCTTCGTCGTTGCCTGTGGGCGGATCCGGCCTCCCGCCGCCCACCTATCCACATCCCAACGACCTTCAGGTATATCTTCGTTCGAAACCGCCTTAGCTCTACTTCCCCAGCTCACTACATCGCTGCATGTGCATCATTTTCTACCTCTCAGCCCCTCTCGATCGGATGGTCCAACGTCACATTTTTTTCTTCTATTGTTAGAGGTAAAGCTACTTCATGGAGTCGAATCTTGTACTCCCTCCGTCCGAAAATACTTGTCATTGAAATGGATGTATCTAGATGTATTTTAGTTCTAGACACATCCATTTTGATGACAAGTAATTCCGGACGGAGGGATTACTTGGTTCAAACAAGAAATAAAGTGGGGGTGGGGGAATTTAGTATGTACTCCCTCCGTTCAGAATTACTTGTCTCGGAAATGGATGTATCTAGAACTAAAATACATCTAGATACATCCATTTCTGCGACAAGTAATTCGAAACGGAGGGAGTACATCAGACTTGGTACAAACAGGAAGGAAAGGGAGTGAAAGTAGTACAGACTGGTCATCCAACTGGTCTCTTGGTCGAAAAGGGAAATATAGGGGTAACGCTGTACACAGTGGTATGACCAGGACTAGATTTGCTATCCACACATAGGAGTAGGTGGCTAGAGTGAACAAAAATGGGACCAACCCAGATATGTTTCTTGGATGCTTGTTTCTCGGGGCAACAAACTATGAATCACCACTTTATGCCCCTTTTTACGTACATGGTGCTGGACTGCTGGTGCACCCACTGTCCCATGCCCTTATACCAAATATTTAGGCTCCGTTCAGAATAAAGGGGTAGAAAACACAGGTCTTGATGAAAATAGAGGAATAGGAAAGGAATGTAGGTATAAAACTATGGAACTGCGAACCGGAGGAAACTCTCAAGAGAATGTGTTCGGATGGACTACGAAATGTACAGATTTGTTTTTTAGAGTAGCATGCTTGGCAGTATGAGATGCTATTTGTTTATTCAGCTGCACAGTGACTACTCTTGTCCTCACCTCATGTACCACACATAGGTTGATTTTTTTATTCCGGCAACACAACACAACAACCTGTCCAACGCATGGCAGCGAGCGCCTGCCTCGGGCTTCCGCCCAAAAAATGAGCAGCGCGTGGATGTTTCTAATCCTATGGAATCAGTACTACCAGACCAGCTTTCCTATGAAACACTATTCACCTTTCCCGTGTTCCGAACGGTTGGAAGGGAAAGAATACCGTAGGAATTGTGTTCCTACGAAAATCCTGCACCAAACCTATGAACCGAACGCAGCCTTAGCTGTTCTTAATCTAATGTCCCTGGTAAAAATGAAGCCATGCCACTGTTATAAGCCATGACAAGTTTAGCCAAATGTTTTTGCCTGTAATTGTTTGAGACTCTGACTGTTTCCTCTGTGCCTTTTTGTGCAAACAGGGATATCCAATTCACCTGGTTGCTGTTGTGACCTTTTGGTGCACTGCACAAAACTCTTCTTAAAAGAAGTGACTTTTGTGCTGTTTAACTGGAATGTCAGACTGGAACAGTTGGTTCATTTTGGTGGAACTGCACAAAGGGAGATCTGTGTTCCAATCCTCATCATCCATATTGGCGCCATAACCTTCCTTTAGGTAAGAATGATATTTAATGCATGTGTTCATCTCTATTTTCGACTGCCATGAGAAAATAATGCTGTTTTTTACTAGTACACTTGTACTCCCTCACTGACAAAACCAATTCTGAATTAGAAGGCCAATCATGTACTTGGTTTCACCAACTGGTGAGGAGAAAGAGAAACATAGCATGAAGAGGACAAAGAAGAAGAATAAACAGTGCCAAGGCGATCTTGCTGAAGCCAGAGGCCTCAGTCGAGGCCATTCAAGGGCTCCGGCAACGACTACCTTTCATGTGAGACGATCCTCCAGGGAGCCCTTCCACTTCTACTGTCTTACTTAATTAATTAGGAGTACTTAAGTACCACTAATTTATTACTGCCTAATTTTCCTGTTGGAGTTAAACAAATCTTTAGTAGGACCCTATGCTAAATCATGTACGTGTGTATGTTTGTCTATGGAGGTGAATCATGTGGTGGAGCAGGGAGGGAATATTATTAGTGTCATGACATAATAGTGCTATTGTTTTGAATGTCAATTTATTGCCATTGGTTCAATGAGGCAATGTTTTGCGTATTGTCCATCATGAATTTGATGCTACTGTTTGAGTAATATGCTAATGTCTTCCTATCCTTTCTCACTAAGCTAATGAAGGTTTCACCTTGTTCCTACTTGTGCAAACAGGGATCATGTTGTGCCAATCATACATTTTAGTGGAACTACACAAGACAATACAATGAACTGTATCCCAGGCAGTGCTTTAACTCTGCTGGAAGTTCTTGATAATCTTTTGATATAATCTCAGCACTGGTAAACAAGAGTGATTTCAACCATACATTTGAAGTGCACAAAAATATATACTATTGTGTGATTCCAGTGAGTGCTTTATCATCTCTTATGGGACTACATGAATAAGCTTTTTTTCTCAGGTTGGTACGGGCCTAAGGTCTTCATCCATATTAGCTTGCTGTCATCTCTATTTGTATCGTGCTACTGTCATGAGAAACTCCTTTATCTTTGCACGTTAAAGTTTTGCAACCTATGATAAATGGCAATGCTTTGAGTGTTGAGTTGAGCTAATTGGCACTGATTAAATAAACTAATACCTCTCTTTAAGCAAGACTACTATGTTGCTAACTTTACCCATTAAGATAATGAGGATGCTTCTATTTGTTAGTGTATGTTTCATCAACTAGTCCCACTATTACAGTAATCTCACTCTCTCAATATATGTGCCAACAGGGATGCTCGATTTTGGTGGAACTGCACAAAAACATTGGGTGCTTCATTGCCTCGACAGCTTCCGTCCTTTCCTGTCAGTCGCTAATCTCCGCTTGCTTTCTTCCTTTGCTGTCAGTCGCTTGGCTTATCTCGGCTTCCAGTCAAAGGAAATAGTAATTGATATGCTACCTCACACAGGTTGGTACTGGTCTTTATCCTGATTATTGTGCCTGTCATATGTATTGGTAATTTGGTATTGTGCTACTGTTTGCCGATTTCATAAAGGAGTAATTTGGAGCCTGAACTCGCAGGCAAATCATTACATCGGGTGATTTCAGTAGAACTGCACAAAATGATCAGATGGACAGGTACTTATGTTGCTGCTATGTACTCCAAAGTTCACTCAGACAAGCATCGATGTTGACAAGAAGTGCCTATATTCATTCGAGTATCAACCAGCGTCAACCAATTGTCAAACTCCAAGTATTAGGAGAGTGAACGCCAAAAATATTGCTTGGTGCATAGCCCAGAAAAACGCAGTCCAGTCTTTGGTCCCAACTTGTGCCTTTTGGTTATCGGCACATATGGTAGCGAACTATATGGCATGGAGTCTAAAGATTCCAGACAAGTTGGTTGACGCGTATATTCATCTGGCACTTAATCAGTCTGCACGCCAAGGATGCTCCATTTCAGTTGAACTGCACAAAAAATTTGGGTGGTTCATTTTCTCAACCGCCTCCTTTCTCGTCTGTAATGTAGAATTTTGGCGAGATACAGGACCAAGATGAGCTAGTAAACTAGTTGGATGAAAGTAGTGGCCAAGTTGCTCAAACCTCCCTCGGCACGAGGCCACTATTTGAGGATAAACCTACAAGCAAAGTTCAGATTGTCTGTGCTGCCTCTTATGTACTCGAAAGTTTACTCGTACAAGAACTAATTTTAGCAAGAAGTACCTCCGATTGAACACCATTTACCAGTCTGTACCCTAGGTAATTAAAGTTCGTCCATGGATCATATTGGCTGTGATCTCAATCATTTGGATGCATAAACATACTGAACATGTGTATATCTGAATCTTTTTGTGAATTATGTATGAATATTGTCGTGTGATCTATCAATCATTTGGATGCATAGATATGCTGAGCTTGTGTATATATGAATCTTTTGAGTTGTTGATAGTGAATGTTGGCTATGAATATGAACATGTCCTGTGAACCTAAGTTTGATATGAATGTTTACCTTTTCTATTGTATTTGTGTGTGAACTTGTTAGTATGCCTACTGTGGGGTATAAAACGCAGGTCTCTTATAAAAGTAATGCTGTGTCCAATTTATGTTTTCCCCTCTAACCACATTATATATATTTATATTATTACTATTATCGTATATTCTATAGAGACTTATATATACATTATAAAAACATCCCACGTGTTATTAACTTATAAAAGTAAATGTTTAACGGAAGTTGGCAAGGAAAATCCTGGTTGTTTTTGACTCACAGGCAAGGAAAATCCTGGTGATTGCGTACAAAAGCTTGCGAAGATTTTAAGGACCAATTTAATAATAACGCGCTCATTTTTATTTTGAGCAATAACTCGCTAATTTCTTAATTATATATATATATATATATATATAATGTGCCTCTCCGGTTTATTCTTTGATATTAATTGCTCCTTCTAACATAACATTATATATATAACGAGCCCGCCTAATACGTGTATTTCAAGGAAGTGCAAATGGGCTGGGTTTTCTTAGAAAATATAAATGGGCCTGATTGATGCGAAATTATTTGTTCACCCAGCCCAGCAAATGACTGTACATTCTAGAAAACATGGGTTAAATATATGCCACATTTTTGCAGGCTGACATATGGGCCAATAGGTCGAAGCCTACGCAGGGCGTTGTCAACTTGGTCAACAAATGATTGTGTCATCCACAGCCATTGGATTTATATCCAACAGCCGGCATGCACCTTCAATCTCTCGTCTTCTTCCTCCAGCGTCGCCGGGACCGCCTGGTCCGGCCTCCGGCGGCTAGCGGCTCTGCTTAGCACGCATCGCTGAGAAGCGCTACCCCACTGCCGGCCAGGCTATCCCTCCACCCCTCGACACCTCCTGTTATTCTCCACAGACTACAGCCCCACGCCGCAACAGAACCAGTTATAACCCTTCTCCTCCTCTCAATCTGCGACTCCAGTGCCGCGTTTTCCCATCTCCAAGTCGTTCCCGTCCGGGGCCTCGCCGTCGTCCACCGCCTCGCTGCGTTCGGTGCGGCATGGTCAACAAACAAGAGTCATCGGAAGAGGACTGTACGTGGAGAGCCTGACGGCTAGGACCCACGAGGTCCATGGTCGCACGCAAGGAAAGTTCCTCCTTATTAAGCTGAAAAAATGTTTCCTCCACCTGACAGCTGGGAACCACCGGCTGTATCTTCGCATAGAAGGAAGTGCCTCCTTGTTTTGCGAAAAAAATTATTCATCCCGTTGACAGCTGGGACCCGTCAGATTTGGTGACTGACTTGTGGGCCTACTAAGCGGACGTGTACGCATGGCTTTGTCAACTTAATCAACAAATGATTCTAGCAGCTAGACCGTTGGATGTTAATCCAACAGCCATGCTCCTTCTTCAACCTCTGTTCTTGCTCCTGTCTCCCGTGGGCGGCACGGCGGCTGTGCTGCCGCGCACCCGAACCAGTGAAGTTTCCCACTCCTCTCCATCTACGACTCCACTGCCCCGTCTTCCCCATCTCCGGGTCGTTCCAGTCTGGGTGCGCTCGGCACGGTGTGGTCAACGTGGTCAACAACCGAGAGTCATCGGAAGATGACTGTACGTGAGAGGCTGACAGTGGGGACGCACCACGCCCATGGACGCATGCATGCAACGGAACGCGGCGAGGTCAACGTGGTCAAGGAACGACTTCCATCGGAAGTATACTGTACGTGGAGAGTCTCAGCTGGGTCCACGGCCGCGGCAAGTAAGTGCCTCCTTATTACGCGGAAAATAATGATTCCTCCAACTGACCGCAGGGACCCACTCGACGGGCCACCGTATTTTGCGAAAAAACGTTTGCCCCTTGACTGCTGGGACCCACCTAACGGACCACCGTATTTCTCAAAAAAAAAAAACGTTCCCCCCACTGTCAGCTCGGACCCACCGGAAGTGCCTCCTTATTACGCACAAAAAAGGAATACTCCCCCGGCTAGCTGGGACCCACCTTGGTGGGAGGCTGACTTGTGGGCCTACTAAGTTGACGGGGATGAAGGGCTTTTTCAACTTAGTCAATATGAACGATTCTAGCTCCAGTGACCATACGATGACCATCTAACGGCCGTAGTGCTTCTTCAACCTCTGGTCTTCTTGCTCCAGCCGCCCAAAGCAGCGCCGGTCGTGCCGCATGCTCCTGCCTCCCGTGGCCGGCTGTGCTGCCGCGGAGGCCTCACCGCCCCTACTATTCCCACCGCTGGCCAGGCCCTGTGGCGACGGCAGCCTCACACCGCAGCCGAACCAGTGAACCCTCGTACTCCTCTCCGCGCGGGCTTGCACTGCCGCGTCTTCCCCGGCTCCGCGTCGTCCCCTTCCCAGGCCTCGCCATCGTCCACCGCCGTGGTGCTCTCCGCGCGGCGTGGTCAACGTGGTCAAGGAACGACTTCCATCGGAAGAGTACTGTACGTGGAGAGGCTGACAGCTGGGTCCACGGCCACAGCCTAGTATTTTTTGTGATTTGCCAAGTAAGTCGCTTTGTCAGGCCTGTTGGGCTGCAAATCTTTCAAGGCGAGGAGAGCTTTCATTCGGCTAGCCGAGAAAATGACCCATCAGTAATGAGCAATGGGCTGTACATTTTTAAAACACATCAAACCGGCAATTAGTTTCAAATATCTTTTTTTAATTTCGAGATTTTAAATTACATTAATTTTTATGCGTGGAGAATTTGTTGGATTTTATATTGATATACATTTATTTTTAAAATCAGTTTGAATGTGAGTCGAAATTTTGGGATTAAAAACAGTTCGGACCGCACCGAAATATGCAAAATTTCGTATAATTTGTTAACCGTGGCCACAATATGGGCTGTAATGCTAACAAAAAGAATATGGGCTCCAAAAAAACCTTAATAATTAGCAAATGGGCTGTAAATTATTAGAAATAATGGCAGATGGGCTGTATGCTGTTTTCCACAGATTTGAGGCTTTCCTAAAAAAAGGTTGACGCACAAGGAGTGACTGTTGGATGGCCATCCAACGGCCGTCGTGCTTCTTCAATCTCTGCTCTTCCTACTCCAGCCGCTCAAACAAGCGCTGGCGGGACTGCCTACTCCCTCCTCCCCGCGGCCGGCTCTGCTGCCGCGCAGGCCTCACCGCCCCACCGTACTCCCATCGCTGGCCTAGCCATCCCTCTACTCACCCACACCTGCTGTTATTCTTCGGCGACGGCAGACGAACCAGTAAACCCTCGTACAATCGTACTCCCCTTCGCGTGGGAAACAACTGTCGAGTCTTCCCTGCCTCCGTGTCGTTCCCTTTCTAGGCCTCGCCATCGTCCACCGCCCTGGTGCTCTCGGCGCGGCCTGGTCAATGTGGCCAACGACCGACATGCATCTGAAGTGGACTGTATGTGGAGAGGCCGACAACTGGGTCCACGTCCGCACGCAAGGAAATGCCTCCTTATTACGCGCAAGATAATGATTCCTCCACCTGACATCAGGGACGCACCGAAAGGGCCTCTGTATTTCGCGAAAAAAACGTTACCGCCGCTGACAGCTCGGACCCACCAGCTATATCTTCGCATGTAAGGAAGTGCCTCCTTATTACGCACAAAAAAATGAATACTCCCCCTGCTAGCTGGGACCCACCATGGTGGGAGGCTGACTTGTGGGCCTACTAAGTTTTCTGGGACGGGGGCCTTCGTCAACTTTAGTCAATATGAACGATTCTAGCTCCAGTGACCGTACGATGTCCATCCAACGGCCGTAGTGCTTCTTCAACCTCTAGTCTTCTTGCTCCAGCCGCCCAAAGCAGCGCCGGTCGTGCCGCATGCTCCTGCCTCCCGCGGCCGGCTGTGCTGCCGCAGAGGCCTCACCGCCCCCTACTATTCCCACCGCTGGCCAGGCCCTGCGGCGACGGCAGCCTCACACCGCAGCCGAACTAGTGAACCCTCGTACTCCTCTCCGCGCGGGCTTTCACTGCCGCGTCTTCCCCGGCTCCGCGTCGTGCCCTTCCTAGGCCTCGCCGTCGTCCACCGCCGTGGTGCTCTCCGCGCGGCGTGGTCAACGTGGTCAAGGAACGACTTCCATCGGAAGAGTACTGTACATGGAGAGGCTGACAGCTGGGTCCACGGCCACAGCCCAGTTTTTTTGTGATTTGCCAAGTAAGTTGCTTTGTCAGGCCTGTTGGGCCGCAAATCTTTGAAGACGAGGAGAGCTTTCATTCGGCTGGCCGAGAAAATGGCCCATCAGTAATGAGAAATGGGCTGTACATTTTTAAAACACATCAAACCGGCAATTAGTTTCAAATATCTTTTTTTCATTTCGAGATTTTAAATTACATTAATTTTTATGCGTGGAGAATTTGTTGGATTTTATATTGATATACATTTATTTTAAAATCAGTTTGAATGTGAGTCGAAATTTCAGGATTAAAAACAGTTCGGACCGCACCGAAATATGCAAAATTTCGTATAATTTTTTAACCGTGGCCACAATATGGGCTGTAATGCTAACAAAAAGAATATGGGCTCCAAAAAAACCTTAATAATTAGCAAATGGGCTGTAAATTATTAGAAATAATGGCAGATGGGCAGTGTGCTGTTTTCCATAGATTTGAGGCTTTCCTAAAAAAAAGGTTGACGCACAAGCAGTGACTGTTGGATGGCCATCCAACGGCCGTCGTGCTTCTTCAATCTCTGCTCTTCCTGCTCCAGCCGCTCAGAAAAGCGCCGGCGGGACTGCCTGCTCCCTCCTCCCCGTGGCCGGCTCTGCTGCCGCACAGGCCTCACCGCCCCACCGTACTCCCATCGCTGGCCTAGCCATCCCTCTACTCACCAACACCTGCTGTTATTCTCCAGCGACGGCAGACGAACCAGTAAACCCTCGTACAGTCATACTCCCCTCCGCGTGGGAAACAACTGCCGAGTCTTCCCTGCCTCCGTGTCGTTCTCTTCCTAGGCCTCGCCGTCGTCCACCGCCCTGGTGCTCTCGGCGCGGCCTGGTCAACGTGGTTAACGACCGACATGCATCTGAAGTGGACTGTACGTGGCGATGCCGACAGCTGGGTCCACGGCCGCACGCAAGGAAATGCCTCCTTATTACGCGCAAAATAATGATTCCTCCACCTGACATCAGGGACCCACCGAAAGGGCCTCTGTATTTCGCGAAAAAAACGTTACCGCCGCTGACAGCTCGGACCCACCAGCTATATCTTCGCACGCAAGGAAGTGCCTCCTTATTACGCACAAAAAATGAATACTCCCCCTGCTAGCTGGGACCCACCATGGTGGGAGGCCGACTTGTGGGCCTACTCAGTTGACTGGGACGGGGGCCTTTGTCAACTTTAGTCAATATGAATGATTCTTGCTCCAGTGACCGTAAGATGTCCATCCAACGGCCGTAGTGCTTCTTCAACCTCTGGTCTTCTTGCACCAGCCGCCCAAAGCAGCGCCGGTCGTGCCGCATGCTCCTGCCTCTCGTGGCTGGCTGTGCTGCCGCGGAGGCCTCACCGCCCCTACTATTCCGACCGCTGGCCAGGCCCTGCGGCGACGACAGCCTCACACCGCAGCCGAACCAGTGAACCCTTGTACTCCTCTCCGCGCGGGCTTCCACTGCCGCGTCTTCCCCGGCTCCCCGTCGTCCCCTTCCTAGGCCTCGCCGTCGTGCACCGCCTTGGTGCTCTTGGTGCGGCGTGGTCAACGTGGTCAAGGAACGACTTCCATCGGACGTGGACTGTACGTGGTGAGGCTGACAGCTGGGTCCACCGCCGCAACAAGGAAGTGCCTCCTTATTACGCGGAAAATAATGATTCCTCCACCTGACAGTTGGGACCCACCAGACGGGCCACTGTATTTTACGAAAAAATGTTTCCCCCTGACTGCTGGGACCCACCAGCTACATCTTCGCACGCAAGGAAGTGCGTCCGGGCAAAAAAAATGATTCGCCCCCTGACTGCTGGGACCCACCAGCTACATCTTCGCAGGCAAGGAAGAGCCTAACAGTCGGGACCCACCTGGTCGAAGCATACGCAGCATTGTCATTCTGGTCACGAACGTGTACGTACATACTGGTCGATGTAGAGGCGCTGAAACGAGGTTTCACATACCCCAGTCCGGCTCCGAAATGCATGACAGAGGATAAAAGACTTATCTGGATCTGCAGCCCCCGGCAATCTCATCTTGCCGTGGTTGGATCCTTGTGCTTGCAGCCCCCGGCAACTTTGGTTTGCCGGGGTCGGGACGCCGGTCCGTTTTCTTTCTTCCAAGTAGCTCAGCAGAAGCGCTCATGTGCCCTGCGAACCAAAAGAGGACATAAGAGAAACAGATAGACGCGCACTCGACCTCTAAGCTAGGGGTTTGTCGCTGCTGAGCACTATCAACCCTAACCAAGGAAGAGACTTGACCTAGCATGCATGCTATGAGTTAGGGCGCCAGCGCTTCATTTATTTATGCTCAGGGTGTGCGCTTGTCTCTGTACAAAGGGTCACATGCCTTGCCGGCAAAGATTGTACAAAAGGTGGCTTGCCGGGAGGCCCGGCAAGCCGCGCCTTACGGGTAAAACTTGCGAAGATGCTCAATGTTCCAGGAGTTGCTCACTGGGACGGCATCCTCGGTCTCCAGGCGGACTGCGCCAGGCCTGGTGACTCGTATTACCCGATAAGGGCTTTCCCACTTCGGCGTCAACTTGTTGGAATTCTTGGCCGACTGAACACGCCGAAGAACAAGGTCGCCTTCCTCAAAGCTTCGGGCATGAACCTTGCGGCTATGGTAGCGGCGCAAGGCTTGCTGGTAGCGTGCTGCTCTCAGAGCCGCCCGAAGACGATCTTCCTCAAGGAGCGTCGCGTCATCTTGGCGCAACGGCTCTTGCTCAAGCTCATCATAAGCGAGCACTCGAGGTGACCCGTATATGAGTTCCGTGGGGAGAACTGCTTCTGCCCCGTATACCAGGGCAAAAGGTGTCTGGCTGGTGGCTCGATTTGGCGTCGTCCTGATCGACCAAAGAACCGCCGGCAACTCATCAATCCAGCGCCTTCCACTCTTGTGCAGCTTGTCAAAGGTCTTTGTTCTCAGGCCCCGCAACACTTCAGCATTTGCCCTCTCAGCTTGGCCGTTGCTCCGTGGATGTGCCACGGAAGCAAAACAGACCTTGCTGCCGAGGTCTTGGATGTACTCCATGAAGGTGTGGCTTGTGAACTACGTGCCGTTGTCGGTGATGACTCTTTTTGGCACACCAAAACGGCAGACCAGTCCTTTGAAAAACTTGACAACTGACTGAGCAGTCACCTTCCTCACTACTTCCACCTCCGGCCACTTTGTGAACTTGTCGATTGCAACGTACAAGTACTCAAAGCCCCCGACAGCGCGGGGGAAAGGGCCCAGTATATCAAGCCCCCAGACCGAGAATGGCCAGGAGAGAGGGATTGTTTGAAGGGCTTGAGCTGGTTGATGAAGCTTCTTTGAATGGAACTGGCATGCTTCACACTTGGTTACTAGTGCCGTCGCATCCTGGAGGGCGGTGGGCCAGAAGAAACCTTGCCGGAACGCCTTCCCGGCAAGGGCCCTCGACCCTATGTGGGAGCCACATATGCCTCCATGTATCTCCGCCAACAGCTCCAGTCCTTCCTCCCGGGGGATGCACTTGAGTTTCACACGGTTCGGCCTTCTCCGATACAGGACGTCATTGACGAACTGGTACAGGGTGGACCGACGGGCTACTTTCTCCGCTTCTTCCTGCTCCTCAGGAAGCTCCCCTGTTTGGAGGAATTGGACGGTATGCTGTGCCCATGCCGGAGCCTGGGGCTCGACGGCAAGGACCAAAGGCATCTCTTCCGCCATGGGAGCGGCTGTCTCTACGGCCAGGGCTTTACGCCCCACCGGAGCCAGTTGCTCTTGGGTAGGCTCAGCGTCCGCGGCAGCACCCTTGCCGGCAGCCCCAGGGGGCTCGGTAGGAAAGTACTTGTCACGACCGGTTTTCCAATAAAAATATTTATTGAGAGACCGATCCCTTTTACGGACCAGTAAAGAAGAATTCCTTCTCACTGGTAGACAATATCTTGGTCACAGAAGAAAATACCAGGAGTACTGAATATAATACAAGGTTGAGCGGAGACGGCTCAACAATTTATTACAAGCGCACCAATAATACATAAAGGCGGATAGGGTGGCATAACTACTAACTCACGATAAAAGCGGTGGTGGATATATCACAGCGAAGTGGGTGATATGACTCCTGAAAACTAACAACTCTTCGAGCGTCGGAGTGAGGCTCGAGGAGACTTATTGTGAGTGGCGGAAGCGTATAAGATACAAGTGACCAATATCCAGGATCGCACGGGACTGACTGGGATTCCTCCAGGCGTCGGACTCACTATCAAACTCTTCATCCATGAGATCGCCTTCGTCAACATCTGGCCAAATCAACAAGCCAGGTGAGTACTATGAAAGTACTCGCAAGACAGTTCGGACATAAGATATAACAAATGTAAACATGATGCATATGAACAGATTAACAAGCGCACTCAGACATAGAGATAATAATGCATGGGAAATAAAGGAGAAGTCGGGCGGTAGTCCTCCCGAAATCCCAAAGTAATACTGAGGGCCAAACGAGTGTCTGAATGACTCCTCGAGAGGAAACAAAAGAAATAACAATGCCGCAGTCGGGCGTCAAGGCGACGCCACATAAAGGGCTTATCATAGGATATAAATAACAGTGCATGCCACAGTCGGACGTCTGAGCGACATCACATAAAGGGCTTATATCGAAAGTAAATAACAAGAGTGCCATAGTCGGACGTCTAAGCGACATCACATAAAGGGCTTATATCCAAAGTAAATGACAAGAGTGCCACAGTCGGACGTCTAAGCGACATCACATAAAGGGCTTATATCCAAAGTAAATGACAAGAGTGCCACGGTCGGACGTCTAAGCGACATCACATAAAGGGCTTATAATGAAAGTAAATGACAGACATGCCATAGTCGGACGTCTGAGCGACATCACATAAAGGGCTTATATTCACAACTTAATAATTTAGTAACTCATGAATTTAATATCACAACAAGGGAATATTCAGATATGAGATAAACAACAGGGTTAGTCCATCCACAAGAATAACGTTCAACCAAGTTTACTACTCAAGCTTGTTCACCGGGGGTTTACCACGAGCACTGACATAGATATGGATTTACTGACCATGGTCCTTGGCCATGGATACGATGACTCGGAAGGATTTGACTCTGCAGAGTTTGTACTTTAACCACAGCCAACGGATTTCAGTAGTCACGGGGACTAGTTCCGTTTACGGTGTTTTAGGAGAAACACATCTAACCAGTACACACCCATTCAACATTCCGAAGCCAGGAATCACCCTCGGCAACCTTTCAAGAAAAACCTTGAGACGGGGAGGCTACAACCTCGCGTAGCATGGGATCAAATTTATATACGCGCGCTCTAAGGGGTGCCCCCCTCTCGGTCCCAACTGGAAACACCCATGCCCCCTGACCGGATGACTGGCTTTAATCCAGGGCCATGGAACCCTCATCCCGGCCTCTCTATTTGGTGTGTACACGGAAAGAGGTTAACAACTTACTAAACCGGATTCTGGCAGAAAACATGTGGTAGCACGGAAGGGGAAGAACGATAACGTGACTCCGTCCACGTTAACGTCGGAGTTTATCGGATGTCGTAAGGCTGGCATGCTACAACAATACCACCTTACTGCCTTTCATGTCACCACATGACCAGGCCATCTCTCATCAGAGATCACAGTAACTTCGGAACACACGGATAGTTGCCTCACATGCAACGAGATACTCACCGATGCTCTCATGCCATGCACAACCATTCAAGCAAACACGCAAAACACCTATCATATCAAAGGTTCAAACATGCTTGCCTGGTTGGGAGAAGTCGGAGTCTAGCTCGGCGAAGTTCGCGGCTCCGTCACCTCTTCCAGAACCTACGGTATAGCGAAAACGTATACTAACGTGAAAATCATCGCGTGCATAAAAGTTGTTCCAAATTTTTTCCAAATAAATACTATAAAAAACTAGACAAAAATATAAGACTGTCAGAAAAAGAATCACTCAAAAATCACCTTTTATTAAAAAGTTATAAGGGTTTTAGTCCAGGGACTAATCTGTGATGAAACAGAAAAGATCCAGGGACTTAACTGAGAAAACAGAAAACGGTTCGGAGGGAAAGACGTCAGCCCAAAGAGAAAACGTATTTGCCCGAAGGTGCCAACAGAAAATGGTTCGAGGGGGAAAAGAATAGAGGCTGACAGGGGGGTCCACATGTCAGGTTTGAAAACCTCGCCGGCGCCCGAAGGCTGCGGTGGTCGCCGGCGTTGAACCACGGCGAGGCAGGGAGATCGGAGTGTACCAAGAGGTTCAGCGTGTCCTTCCGCGTCGGTGGGTGGTGGACTTGGCCGCGGAGAGCACCACGTCGACAGTGACACTTTCTCCGGCGGACGGCGGCTCGGGCGATGGTGGATAACTCCGGTGGGTGCTGCAAACTCCGAATTGAAGCGCGGGTCAGGAGAGTGGATGCATAAGGAAGCTACTGGCAAGAGTTGAGGGGTAGAGGTGCACGCATGGGAGCGAATCGAGCTGGATCCCGTGGCGGGTCGCGGCGGCCGGAGTTGGGGAAGAAGGCTCCCTCGGGGCTCTTCCAGTGGCTAGGCGTGGTGTTGGAGGTGTGTAGAGGTGGTGTGGGTTCGAGGTTGAGCTCGGGGCCTCTATTTATCGGCGGTTCGAGGGGGTGGCCGTGAACGGGAAATCTCCGGCGAGCGATTACGGCGAGGCAGTGGTTGGGCAGGGGGTTTAGGTGGCCAGGCAGCATCAGTGAGAGTTACTGGTCCCGTTCCACTGCTAAACTTGGTCGGGTTTGGCGTAATGGCGCCGGTCCTCGACGGGGCGGCCGTACGGGCACGACGGCGGCAGAGAGCGCGCTCCGCGCCTAGCGGTTCACGACGAGGGTGGCAGCGCGCACGGGGGAGTGGATGGCCACACGGCGGCCTCCGGTGGCTTGGGCGGCGCTGGACGGCGACGGCCACGCTGCGCCCCTCTCTGGCGGCCGCAAAGCCGCCGCTGCCGTCGGTCACGGGGTGGCGCACCTCCTCCTGCTCGTCGCCGACGCCCGCAACCTTCCAGGCGTTCATGCGGCGCAGGGACAAGAGGGAGGGGACGGGGAGCAAGGCGCCACCGCGGCACTGGCGAGATTGACAACGAACACTGAAGAAAACGACAGTAGTTTCAGACACTGTATCTCTGAACTTACTGAACATGATAGCAACAGTGTCCAGCAGGTGTTCGATGAAATGATTTGGCAAGCAGATTTTTTTTTCTGGAGCTGGGACTTGGTGAGGTGACCTCTCAATGCACCCAGAGGCTGCCTGATTTTTCTTAGATTTTTAGGAGAAGAATTCAAATGAATTTCATCAAATTTGGCAAATCTGGTCCAAACTTGCAGCAAGGATAATATGAAAAATTTGAACTGGAGGCCAGTGGATTTTCATGGATCTTGGTTGAGGGCTCAAAGGACTAGCTAGGGAAATTGGTTTCGAGGCAAAACTCAAAGCAGAAAGGGTAGCTCCTTTGTAAACCTCCAAGGATCAAGATAGGAGGCAGAAATTGTTTTTGATGAGAAATAAATGGAAATAAATATATGGAGAGGTTCAACTTGCTGGATTTGAGGTATATCATGATCCAAAGGTGGGGAAAGGTTTATGGGAGTGGATTTCCACTTAGGTCATGGCAAGAGGGATTTTTGAAAAGGGGAGAAGATCACTTCAAAATGCCATAGGGCCATTTAAAAGATTTTTCAAAAGGAATTTTCCCCAAGTGAAAAGCATTTGGTTTTGAGTCCAAATAAAAAGGGAAAACCTCCAAGACCAAAATCAAGTCTTGGGTGAATCCAAATAAAACACTTGCCATAAAAGAAAGTTTTTGAGAGGGTGGGTTCTTTAGAAGAAAATTTTAAATACCCTCCTCAAATAAAAATAAAAGTATGAAAAATCCAACTAATTTTTTGGGTGAGCACACAGGCTCTCAGCATGTCCTCTAAGATTTGGTTTACGCGTTCCGTTTGCCCATCAGTCTGAGGGTGGTACGCTGTACTGAAAGCTAGTGGCGTGCCCAGAGCTTGTTGTAAGTGATCCCAGAATTTAGAGACAAATTGAGTGCCTCGGTCGGATATTATAGTCTTTGGGACTCCATGCAGACAGACCATACGGGAGAGATAAAGTTTGGCTAGCCTTTGTGTGGAGTAGGTCGTCTTCACGGGAATGAAATGGGCTACCTTGGTTAGCCTATCTGTGATGACCCATATGGCATCATTTCCGCGTTGCGATCGAGGTAGTCCGACGATGAAGTCCATTCCAATATCATCCCATTTCCACTCAGGTATCCTGTTTGGTTGGCGCAGCCCTGCTGGCTTTTGATGCTCGGCTTTGATGCGCTGACATGAATCGCAATAAGCAATAAATGCGGCTATATCCCTTTTCATATCGTGCCACCAAAATCTTTCCTGAATGTCTTTGTACATCTTGGTTCCTCCAGGGTGGATCGAGTATGGAGCGGTGTGGCTTTCGGTTAGGATTTGTTGCTTGAGTTATTCAATGTTTGGTACGCAAAGTCTGTCCCCGTACCATAATATTCCTTCCTTGTCCGTGACGAACTCTGAAGCTTTGCCAAGGCTCATTTTCCTCTTTATTCCTTCGATGCTGGGGTGCCCTTGCTGAGCCTTCTTAATTTTTTCCACTAGGGTGGGATGTATTTCCAGATTCGATACGGTGCCTTCAGTGACCAACACCATGTTGAGTCTAGCGAACTCTTGCTGAAACTCATGCCTCAAGTTTTATGGACCGTCGTTGCCCGGGCTGGGGTTCCGACTAAGAGCATCTGCCACTACATTTGCCTTCCCTGGATGGTAGTGAATGCCGACATCATAGTCCTTGACCAATTCCAACCAGCGTCGTTGGCGTAAATTTAGCTCCGGTTGTGTGAAAATATATTTAAGGCTCTTATGGTCCGTATATATTTCACAATGATTACCCAACAGAAAGTGCCTCCATTCCTTGAGTGCATGGATGACCGATGCTAGCTCCAAGTCATGAGTTGGATAATTTTCCTCATGCTTCCATAGTTGCCTGGAAGCATACGCGACAACTTTGCCATCCTGCATCAGCACACATCCGAGGCCCTTCCGGGATGCGTCACAATATACTTCAAAACTCTTGTGTATGTCTGGCACAGTTAAGACTGGTGCGGTTGTTATTTTCTTCTTGAGTTCTTGGAAGCTTTTCTCGCATGCTTCCGTCCATACAAACTTCTTGTCTTTCTTGAGCAACTGTGTCATTGGTTTTGCCACAGTGGAGAATCCTTCAATAAATATTCTGTAATATCCGGCCATTCCCAGGAAACTCCGCACATCTGTCACATTGGCTGGTGGTTTCCAGTCAAGTATGGCTTTGACCTTTTCTGGGTCGACGGCCATGCCTTCTTGGGTTAATATATGGCCTAGGAAACCAACTTGCCTTAGCCAAAATTCACACTTGCTAAATTTGGTGTACAACTGATGTTTCCTTAATTCTCCCAAAACGATTCTGAGATGCTCAGCATGCTCTTCTGGTGTCCTTGAATATACCAGAATATCGTCAATGAACACCACTACAAATTTGTCCATGAATTTCATAAACACTTTGTTCATGAGGTGGACGAAATACGCGGGGGCGTTTGTCAGTCCAAACGGCATTACTGTGAACTCATATAATCCGTATCTGGAGGTAAACGCTGTCTTAGGTATATCTTCTGTCCGTACTTTCAATTGATGATATCCCGATCTTAAATCATTTTTTGAGAACACCTTGGCTTGAGCGAGCTGGTCAAACAAGTCATTTATCCGTGGCATCGGATATTTGTTTTTGATGTTGACCATATTGAGAGCTCGATAGTCTATACACAATCTCAGTGTCCCATCCTTTTTCTTGGCAAACAACACTGGTGAACCCCATGGTGAGGAGCTAGCTCGAATAAATCCTTTGTCCAATAATTCCTTTATCTGCTTCTTCAACTCTACCAATTCTGAGGGTGCCATTCTATAAGGTTTCTTATAGATGGGAGCGGTGCCAGGTGCTAGTTCGATGCTGAATTCTATCTCTCGGTCTGGTGGCATGCCTGGTAGTTCTTCAGGGAATACGTCTGGAAACTCGCACACTACTGGAACTTTTCTCAGTTCTGAAATGTCCACTTTGTTCAGCTTTGGTTGCCGTGACCGTGGCCTTTCTTGAGCTGTAACCTTTATTGTCTTGCCGTGATGATGAGTGAGAATCACAGTCCGATTGAAACAGTCAATAAATCCTTTGTTGGTGGTCAACCAGTCCATCCCTAGGATGACATCCAGTCCTTTATTTTCCAACACGATGAGATTAGCTTGGAACTTTAGTCCTTCGAACTCAATGATCACTCCTTGGCAGTAACTCTGAGCGATCTGCTTATTTCTGGGGGACTTGATGATCATAGATTTTTCCAAGGGAAGTATCGGAAAACCATGTTGTAAAACAAAACTCTTCGAAACGAACGAATGGGAAGCTCCAGAATCAAACAAAACCGTGACAGGTACTGTGTTGACAGAGAACGTACCGAGCACGATGTCTGGGGCATTCTGGGCTTCTTCCCTGGTCACATGGTTCAGGTGACCCTTCCTGTGATTGTTGTTGGGGTTGAAATTGTTGCGCTTGGGGGCTGGATTATTCCCACCATTGTTCGGCTTGGGGGTCGAGTTCCTTGGTTTTGGGCACTGTTTGGCATAGTGCCCTTCTTCACCACAAGCATAGCAAGTGACCCCTGGACGGTACGTGAAGTCCTTGTCCCTAGAATGAAACTGTCTGGTTGGCCTTAGATCAGTAGTCGTGGATTTCCTTGCTTCAGTCCTCGGAACCTCAGTCTTGCTTCGGTTGTTGCGAGCAAGAGTCGTCTTGTCCCTCTTTCGCTTACGGATATCCTCCAGGCTGCGGCGCTCATTCTCCAAGGTAATGGCCTTGTCAACCAGAGTTTTAAAATCCGGGAAAGTGTGTACAACTAGTTGGCATCTTAGTGCCGGTGCCAGGCCGTCCAAGAATTTTTCCATCCTCTTGTTCTCTGTCATGTGCTCATCGTAGGCATAACGAGATAGCTGGGTAAACTGGGCGTTGTACTCTGTCACTGACATGCCTCTTTGCTTGAGGTCATCAAATTCTCTCTTCTTGATTTTTATGATGCTCCTGGGGATGTGTGCCCCACGAAAGCCTTCCTTAAACTCTTCCCAGGTGATGTTGTGTTCACTGGGATGCATGTGTAGGAAGTTTTCCCACCATGCTGCAGCTGCTCTAGTAAGGTAGTGGGGTGCATAAAGCACCTTCTCATGATCTGAACACTGAGCAATAATCAGCTTCCTTTCGATGTCACGAAGCCAATCATCGGCTTCAAGTGGCCTATCAGTGTGAGCAAACGTTGGAGGGCGAGTCTTCTGTAATTCAGACAACTTGGAGTGGGGTTGATAGGGCTCACGGTGGTTTCCCATATTGATGACGTGATTCATCATCTCTTGGTGCTGTTGTTGGCTTTGTTCGAAGAGGCGGCATACTTGAGATAAGGCTGCCTCGCTGTCCTGTTGACTAGACTGTCCCTGTGTGAAGTTGTTGCTGGTCTGTGTTCCATAAACTTCTTCTGGTTGATTGGGCATGGAACGAGTCCACGGACGAGACATTTTCCACTCTGGGGTATTATTTAGCAAAACTCATGAGAAGAACTGTATGGCACACGGAATATCTTGCAAAGGCAAAAATTTAAAAGACCTCAAGATTTTTCAAGAAAACATAAACGATTTTTGCACGGAGAAGAACTGCTTAAACACAAATCTTACACGCGATACGCAGACACACGATATAGCACTCAGGATGTGCGTACACATTCCTAACATGTTATTTAGACTAGCACACTCCTTTGGAATGCAGCGCATACACTACTACAAGCTCAAGTACACAGAACACAACATACATGCAGACATAACGCGCGGCTACTCGGCGCACTCAGTCGGAGATGGTGACGATGTCCTTCCCTTTGCCGAGGGTAAGACCCAGCGGTGCAGGAGACTCAACCTCCACCTCCTCCCTAGTAGGCTCCAGGCGCGTAACACTGCGCTGAGGGGATGGCGCGGGAGCGACAGGCAGCAGTGTGGGTGCGGCAGGTGGTGCAGCTCTGACTGGAGTAGGAGCGATGACACGGTCGAACTCCTCAGTGGTAGGCAGACGGCGAGCAGTGGCCAAAATGGCTGGTGCATAAGATGCTGAGGACGAGACGAAAGTAAGAGGCGGTGACATGTGGAGAAGCTCCTTCCTGCTGGCAGGACCGCCCCGAACTAAGTCCATGCGGGCAGCCACAAGATCGTCCACGAGGTTGTCGAAAGACTCCTCCAGAGCCTTGAGATACTCCACAACCATCTCGATGGCTTCATCTCGCTCTCCCCTATGGCAGGCGAATGCATAGTGACAAGTATATGGCACATGGCATGGGAGGTAGCGGTAGCGACGAGTCTTCATCACAGGAAGAATGTCCCGAAGGCGAGCGATCGCCTCACGGGCAGCCATCTGCATGGCATGCCTCTCCGTAGGCATGGCCCTTCCCACAAAACGGAAGTGGCGAGACGCAGAACATCCTCCCTTGAACTGCACCACGGCCTGGTGCATAGACACGTCGTCGCTGAGCTTATGCTGGTAAAGCGTGAACTCCGGATGAGTCGCTGGCCCGATCGCGAGCTTGGTGATGGAGACGAGGAGTTTGACAAACCCCTCAGGCACGTTAGTGAACACCCGAGTCTCGCAGTTGCTGCCAGCCATCTACAAAAGTAGGCAAAAATTCTGAGTAGTCATGTCATAAATTTATGATGACCAACAGAAAATAGCTACATTTGCAAAATGTTGGAAAAAGCACAAAAGACGCTAATAACCGATTAGCGATCGCACCTAGTGGCTTCCTACAGTCAGCCTAGCTCTGATACCAAGCTTGTCACGACCGGTTTTCCAATAAAAATATTTATTGAGAGACCGATCCCTTTTACGGACCAGTAAAGAAGAATTCCTTCTCACTGGTAGACAATATCTTGGTCATAGAAGAAAATACCAGGAGTACTGAATATAATACAAGGTTGAGCGGAGACGGCTCAACAATTTATTACAAGCGCGCCAATAATACATAAAGGCGGATAGGGTGGCATAACTACTAACTCACGATAAAAGCGGTGGTGGATATATCACAGCGAAGTGGGTGATATGACTCCTGAAAACTAACAACTCTTCGAGCGTCGGAGTGAGGCTCGAGGAGACTTATTGTGGGTGGCGGAAGCGTATAAGATACAAGTGACCAATATCCAGGATCGCACGGGACTGACTGGGATTCCTCTAGGCGTCGGACTCACTATCAAACTCTTCATCCATGAGATCGCCTTCGTCAACATCTGGCCAAATCAACAAGCCAGGTGAGTACTATGAAAGTACTCGCAAGACAGTTCGGACATAAGATATAACAAATGTAAACATGATGCATATGAACAGATTAACAAGCGCACTCAGACATAGAGATAATAATGCATGGGAAATAAAGGAGAAGTCGGGCGGTAGTCCTCCCGAAATCCCAAAGTAATACTGAGGGCCAAACGAGTGTCTGAATGACTCCTCGAGAGGAAACAAAAGAAATAACAATGCCGCAGTCGGGCGTCAAGGCGACGCCACATAAAGGGCTTATCATAGGATATAAATAACAGTGCATGCCACAGTCGGACGTCTGAGCGACATCACATAAAGGGCTTATATCGAAAGTAAATAACAAGAGTGCCACAGTCGGACGTCTGAGCGACATCACATAAAGGGCTTATATCCAAAGTAAATGACAAGAGTGCCACAGTCGGACGTCTAAGCGACATCACATAAAGGGCTTATATCCAAAGTAAATGACAAGAGTGCCACGGTCGGACGTCTAAGCGACATCACATAAAGGGCTTATAATGAAAGTAAATGACAGACATGCCACAGTCGGACGTCTGAGCGACATCACATAAAGGGCTTATATTCACAACTTAATAATTTAGTAACTCATGAATTTAATATCACAACAAGGGAATATTCAGATATGAGATAAACAACAGGGTTAGTCCATCCACAAGAATAACGTTCAACCAAGTTTACTACTCAAGCTTGTTCACCGGGGGTTTACCACGAGCACTGACATAGATATGGATTTACTGACCATGGTCCTTGGCCATGGATACGATGACTCGGAAGGATTTGACTCTGCAGAGTTTGTACTTTAACCACAGCCAACGGATTTCAGTAGTCACGGGGACTAGTTCCGTTTACGGTGTTTTAGGAGAAACATATCTAACCAGTACACACCCATTCAACATTCCAAAGCCAGGAATCACCCTCGGCAACGTTCAAGAAAAACCTTGAGACGGGGAGGCTACAACCTCGCGTAGCATGGGATCAAATTTATATACGCGCGCTCTAAGGGGTGCCCCCCTCTCGGTCCCAACCGGAAACACCCATGCCCCCTGACCGGATGACTGGCTTTAATCCAGGGCCATGGAACCGTCATCCCGGTCCCTCTATTTGGGGTGTACACGGAAAGAGGTTAACAACTTACTAAACCGCATTCTGGCAGAAAACATGTGGTAGCACGGAAGGGGAAGAACGATAACGTGACTCCGTCCACGTTAATGTCGGAGTTTATCGGATGTCGTAAGGCTGGCATGCTACAACAATACCACCTTACTGCCTTTCATGTCACCACATGACCAGGCCATCTCTCATCAGAGATCACAGTAACTTCGGAACACACGGATAGTTGCCTCACATGCAACGAGATACTCACCGATGCTCTCATGCCATGCACAACCACTCAAGCAAACATGCAAAACACCTATCATATCAAAGGTTCAAACATGCTTGCCTGGTTGGGAGAAGTCGGAGTCTAGCTCGGCGAAGTTCGCGGCTCCGTCACCTCTTCCGGAACCTACGGTATAGCGAAAACGTATACTAACGTGAAAATCATCGCGTGCATAAAAGTTGTTCCAATTTTTTTCCAAATAAATACTATAAAAAACTAGACAAAAATATAAGACTGTCAGAGAAAGAATCACTCAAAAATCACCTTTTATTAAAAAGTTATAAGGGTTTTAGTCCAGGGACTAATCTGTGATGAAACAGAAAAGATCCAGGGACTTAACTGAGAAAACAGAAAACGGTTCGGAGGGAAAGACGTCAGTCCAAAGAGAAAACGTATTTGCCCGAAGGCGCCAACAGAAAATGGTTTGAGGGGGAAAAGAATAGAGGCTGACAGGGGGGTCCACATGTCAGGTTTGAAAACCTCGCCGGCGCCCGAAGGCTGCGGTGGTCGCCGGCGTTGAACCACGGCGAGGCAGGGAGATCGGAGTGTACCAAGAGGTTCAGCGTGTCCTTCCGCGTCGGTGGGTGGTGGACTTGGCCGTCAGAGAGCACCACGTCGACGGCGACACTTTCTCCGGCGGACGGTGGCTCGGGCGATGGTGGAGAACTCCGGTGGGTGCTGCAAACTCCGAATTGAAGCGCGGGTCAGGAGAGTGGATGCATAAGGAAGCTACTGGCAAGAGTTGAGGGGTAGAGGTGCACGCACGGGAGCGAATCGAGCTGGATCCCGTGGCGGGTCGCGGCGGCCGGAGTTGGGGAAGAAGGCTCCCTCGGGGCTCTTCCAGTGGCTAGGCGTGGTGTTGGAGGTGTGTAGAGGTGGTGTGGGTTCGAGGTTGATCTCGGGGCCTCTATTTATCGGCGGTTCGAGGGGGTGGCCGTGAACGGGAAATCTCCGGCGAGCGATTACGGCGAGGCAGTGGTTGGGCAGGGGGTTTAGCTGGCTAGGCAGCATCAGTGAGAGTTACTGGTCCCGTTCCACTGCTAAACTTGGTCGGGTTTGGCGTAATGGCGCCGGTCCTCGACGGGGCGGCCGTACGGGCACGGCGGCGGCAGAGAGCGCGCTCCTGCGCCTAGCGGTTCACGACGAGGGTGGCAGCGCGCACGGGGGAGTGGATGGCCACGCGGCGGCCTCCGGTGGCTTGGGCGGCGCTGGACGGCGACGGCCACGCTGCGCCCCTCTCTGGCGGCCGCAAAGCCGCCGCTGCCGTCGGTCACGGGGTGGCGCACCTCCTCCTGCTCGTCGCCGACGCCCGCAACCTTCCAGGCGTTCGTGCGGCGCAGGGACAAGAGGGAGGGGACGGGGAGCAAGGCGCCACCGCGGCACTGGCGAGATTGACAACGAACACTGAAGAAAACGACAGTAGTTTCAGACACTGTATCTCTGAACTTACTGAACATGATAGCAATAGTGTCCAGCAGGTGTTCGATGAAATGATTTGGCAAGCAGATTTTTTTTTCTGGAGCTGGGACTTGGTGAGGTGACCTCTCAATGCACCCAGAGGCTGCCTGATTTTTCTCAGATTTTTAGGAGAAGAATTCAAATGAATTTCATCAAATTTGGCAAATCTGGTCCAAACTTGCAGCAAGGATAATTTGAAAAATTTGAACTGGAGGCCAGTGGATTTTCATGGATCTTGGTTGAGGGCTCAAAGGACTAGCTAGGGAAATTGGTTTGGAGGCAAAACTCAAAGCAGAAAGGGTAGCTCCTTTGTAAACCTCCAAGGATCAAGATAGGAGGCAGAAATTGTTTTTGATGAGAAATAAATGGAAATAAATATATGGAGAGGTTCAACTTGCTGGATTTGAGGTATATCATGATCCAAAGGTGGGGAAAGGTTTATGGGAGTGGATTTCCACTTAGGTCATGGCAAGAGGGATTTTTGAAAAGGGGAGAAGATCACTTCAAAATGCCATAGGGCCATTTAAAAGATTTTTCAAAAGGAATTTTCCCCAAGTGAAAAGCATTCGGTTTTGAGTCCAGATAAAAAGGGAAAACCTCCAAGACCAAAATCAAGTCTTGGGTGAATCCAAATAAAACACTTGCCATAAAAGAAAGTTTTTGAGAGGGTGGGTTCTTTAGAAGAAAATTTTAAATACCCTCCTCAAATAAAAATAAAAGTATGAAAAATCCAATTAAATTTTTTTGGGTGTCACAGTACTTGCTGGGACCTGATTTCCTCCGCTTGTTCTGCCCCGCTGATGGTTCGACGGATGGTTGAGTTAACCGGAGCAAAAAGGTACCTGGTTCCACAGGTAGCTTGAATGCGGCACGCTTTGACAGGTAATCGGCAATGTCGTTCTCCGCTCGGGGGACGTGCTCTGCCTGGATACCATCAAAGCATTCCTCTAGCTTCCTCACCTCATCTACGTAAGCTTCAATCAATGGGCTCTGATAATCCTTGTTGACCTGCCTGACAACGAGCTACGAGTCACGCCTGACGATGAGCTTCTTAACCCCGAGGTCTGCCGCGATCCTGAGACCGGCAAGCAATCCCTCGTACTCAGCAGTGTTGTTGGTGGACATCTCCCTGGGGAAGTGCATCTGGATCACGTAGTTGAGCTGTTCTCCGGTGGGTGCGACGAGCAGCACACCGGCACTGGCGCCTTGCAGCGAGAAAGCCCCATCAAAGTACATGATCCAGTTGCGGTCTGCTTCCTTGCCGGGGAGAGTGGTCTCCTGGATTTCTTCGTCAGGCGTCGAGGTCCATTCTGTGATGAACTCTGCCAAGACTCTGCTCTGAATTGTCGAGGTACTTTCAAACCTTAAACCGAAGCTTGACAGCTCCAAGGCCCATTCCACAATCCTTCCGGTTGCGTCTGGGTTGTGCAGTATCCGTTGCAATGGGAGGCGGGTGACGACAGTGATCTCGTGGGCTTGGAAGTAGTGACGCAGCTTCCTCGAGGCCATAAGGAGGCCGAAGAGCAATTTTTGCACGCCGGAATACCTCGACCTAGCCCCCTGCAAGAGGGAGCTGACAAAGTAAACCGGGTGCTGCATCATCTTCTTCTTCGGCACCACCTCACTCGACTGCACGGGTACTGCCTTGGTGGCATCAGACTCTGCCGGGGGCCGCGCCTCGTCGGCACCAGGCCCCGCCGGGGGAATCTTTGGCTTGCCATCCGCTGGTTCTGCCGTCATTGCTGCCTCCTCGTCGACCTCCCTCTGTGCCACCAGTGCGGCGCTGACCACTTGATTCGTCGCCGCCAGATACATCAGCAACGACTCTTGTGGTTTAGGTGCAACCAGTATTGGCGTGGAGGAAAGGTATTTCTTCAGATCCTGTTGTGCTGCCTCGGCTTCTAGGGTCCACTCTATTGGGCCTGCCTTCTTCAAGATTTTGAAGAAGAGAAGAGTGCACTCGGCGGACTTGGAGATGAATCGGCTCATGGCAGCAACGCACCGGTGAGCCGACACACATCCCTTATCCACTTGGGCGCCTTGATCTGCTCAATAGCCTTGATCTTGTCTGGCTTTGCCTCGATCCCGCACTGTGACACAAAGAACCCGAGAAGCTTGCCGGACGGAACGCCGAAGACACACTTCTCAGGGTTCAGCTTGAGGTTGATATTGCACAGGTTAGCAAATGTCTCTTCCAGATCTTGCACAAGAGTTGGCCCGTCCTTGGTTTTGACCACTATGTCATCCATGTAGGCCTCCATATTTCTATGGAGCTGAGGTTCAAAACCAATTTGGACTGCTCTTGCGAACGTTGAGCCAGCACTCTTCAACCCGAAAGGCATCCGTAAAAAGCAATACGTACCACATGGGGTGATGAATGCTGTCTTCTCTTCATCCTCTTTCGTCATGAAGATCTGGTGGTAGCCTGAGTAGGCGTCCAGGAATGATAGCAGATCGCACCCGGCCGTGGAGTCAACAATCTGGTCGATGCGCGGCAACGGGAAGGGGTCCTTAGGGCAAGCCTTATTGATATCTGTGTAATCAATACACAGTCTCCACTTCCCATTTGCCTTGCGCACCACTACCGGATTGGCCAACCACGTCGGGTGGAGCACTCCTCTCACCAAACCTGCCGCTTCCAACTTCCTGATCTCCTCTCTGATGAACTCCTGCCTCTCCAGAGCCTGCTTTCTGACCTTCTGCTTGACGGGCCACGCGTGAGGGCAGACAGCTAGGTGGTGCTTAATCACCTCCTTGGGAACACCGGGGATGTCGGATGCTTGCCATGGAAACACGTCAAGATTCGCCCGCAAGAAGGTGACGAGCGCGCCTTCCTATTTGTTGTCGAGGGTGGAGCCTGTGGTGAAGGCCCCTCCCGTGCCATCCTCCTTGACGGGCACTTTCTTGGTCTGCGGTGGCTCGGCCATGGGTCTCTTGCTCTTGTCGGTAGTGGGATCCACTGCTATACCTTCTCCTGATATAACATGTCCAAGAAATCCAACTTCCTTCAACCAAAACTCACATTTGCTGAACTTGGCATACAACTGGTGTTCCCTGAGCTTCTCGAGAACCAAATGCAAATGTTCCTTGTTCTCCTCTTCATTCTTCGAGTATACCAAGATATCATCTATAAACACCACGACAAACTTATCCAAGAACTCCATGAACACTTTGTTCATCATACTCATGAAATAGGCAGGGGCGTTAGTCAATCCAAATGACATAACCGTATACTCATACAGCCCGTACCTTGTGGTGAAGGCTGTCTTAGGTATATCCTTCTCCCGAATCTTCAACTGGTGATATCCTGATCGCAGATCAATCTTAGAAAACACCTTAGCTCCTTGCAACTGGTCAAACAAATCACTGATCATCGGCAGTGGATACTTATTCTTGATTGTTACTTCATTCAAAGCACGATAATCAACAACCATCCTTAAGGATCCATCCTTCTTCTCAACCAAGAGCACCGGGGCTCCCCATGGTGATGAACTTCTTCGAATGTAACCTTTCTCCAATAACTCCTTAATCTGCTTCTTAATCTCCTCCAGATCGTTTGCGGGCATCCGGTATGGTCTCTTCGATATAGGCCCGGTGCCTGGCAACAGCTCTATCAAAAACTCGATATCTCGATCTAGTGGCATGCCTGGTAACTCCTCCGGAAATACATCCGGGTAATCCTTAACTACCGGCACTTCCTCCTGAACAACTCCCGTGAGAGAATTTACTTGGGACCTCCTTGGCGAATGCCTCGATACATACTTGATCCTTTTCCCCTCCGGGGTAGTGAGCAAAATTGACTTACTCGCGCAATCGATGTTTCCTCCATACATCGATAGCCAATCCATTCCTAGTATCACATCCAAACCTTGTGACTCCAAAATTATCAGATCCGAGGGGAAAACATGGCTTCCAATGGTCAATGGCATCTGAAAACATCCTTGACTTGCCATATATTTTGCTCCTGGCGAGCTTACTAACATTGGTGTCCTAAGTACCTTAGTGGGCAACTTATACTTATCCACGAATCCCCTTGATATGTATGAATGCGATGCACCAGTATCGAAAAGAACAATTGCAGTAAAAGACTTCACCAAAAACTTACCAAAAACTGCATCAGGCTGCTCCTCAACTTCCTCCACGTTCACGTGGTTCACTTGTCCCCTATTTAAAAGGTTGGGCTTCTTCCCAGCGCTTCCATTGCCATTGCTATTCTTTGCTTCCGGGCACTCAGTGGCATAGTGTCCAGTCTTCCCGCACTTGAAACAAGTAATGTGACTTAGGTCCTTCTTGGCAGGTGTGGCTGGGTTAGAGCGGTTCTGATTGCTGCCTGCTCCATTCCCGTTTCCATTCTTGGAGCCATTGTGGTTGTGGGAACTCCCTCCATTGTGATTGTGACCTCCATGGTTATGGACAAGTCCTCCCGAGTTCAGGGTGAAACGAGGCTTCTGCTAAGCTCCAGAATTGAACTTTCCTTGTCCATACTTCCTCTTGCGGATCTCAATCTGCCGCTGCTTCCCTTCAATCATAAGAGCCTTGTCTACCAACTCCTGGTAGTTGTTGAATGTTGCCACCATCAACTGCATGCTCATCTCATCATTTAGCCCTTCCATAAACCTCTCCTGCTTCGCGGCATCCGTGGCCACATCATCAGGGGCATAACGAGATAGATTACTAAACTCATCTACGTACTGAGCCATAGTACGATTCCCCTGGCGTAAGTTGCAAAACTCACACTTCTTCATGCTCATAGCTCCAGTTGAAACATGGGCTGTGC